>NC_090871.1:61036374-61051374 GCF_036669935.1 Montipora foliosa
ATGTTTTCGCCATTTTTTCTCTCTCTTTTGTGATAAACCGTGTATTTTATTCAGTTCTGTAGAGTTTTGTCAATTTATTATATAAAGATTCACGAGGTTTCTTTGGTTACCATAGTATCTGTAATTTTCACATGTAGGTATTTCAAATTAAGCTGAAATACTTCTGCTCTCAGCAGCGGATCAAATTGCAGAAATTTCTCAGGTAGAAGTATGACTAAATTAATCCGCAATAATTAGGCAGAGTGGTTTGTGGAGTTAATTACCTCAGGTTCATGTTAGCGTCCAAGCTTAAAAAATGGGATTAAATTGAAACTAAAAATGTTTTTTTTGGGAATGAAACGTGAGTTCATTACTTCGATGTTTGCATATACATGTAACAACAGTAAAGCATTACACTGATGTAGGTCAGTGCATAAGAGTGTACGTAAATGTATATTAGTATAGGTTAGTGCATAGGAGTGTAGGTTACTGACGCATACTGAGGAATGTAGGTCAGTGCATATCAGTGTAAGTGAATGCAGATAAATGTAGGTCACTTCATAAGAGGGTAGATGAATGTATTTAAGTGAACGTAGGTGCGTAAGTTAATGTATTCTTAAAAGTGTCAGTGCATAAGAGTGTGGGTAAATTCATACATGCATACGAAAGCGTTAGAGTGTACAAAAGTGTATATGGGTGTACGTAAATGCCATGATATGATAGTAGGCGAGGGCAGACGAGTGTAGTAAGTGCTTACGAATTTAAGTCAGTGCGGATGGGTGTATATGATTGCGTGTGAATATAGGTAAATGCATTTGAGTGTACGAAAGTGCATATCAGTGTACGTCAATGCATATCAGAGTGTATGTAAATGCATGTGAATGTAGGTCAGTGCATGTGAATGTAGGTGAATGCATTTGAGTGTACGAAAGTGCGTGTGAGTGTAGGTTAATGCATAGGAGTGTAGGTAAATGCATGCGAATGTAGGTCATTGCGTATGAATGTAGGTGAATGCATGTGAGTGTAGGTCGATGCATAGGAGTGTAGGTAAACGTATGCGAATGTAGGTCAGTGCGTATGAATGTAAGTGAATGCACTTGAATGTAGGTTAATGCATAGGAGTGTAGGTAAATGCATGCGAATGTAGGCCAGTGCGTATGAATGTAGGTGAATGCATGTGAGTGTAGGTCGATGCATAGGAGTGTAGGTAAACGTATGCGATTGTAGGTCAGTGCGTATGAATGTAAGTGAATGCACTTGAATGTAGGTTAATGCATAGGAGTGTAGGTAAATGCATGCGAATGTAGGCCAGTGCGTATGAATGTAGGTTTATGCATATGAGTGTAGGTAAATGCATGCGAATGTAGGTCAGTGTGTATGGATGTAGGTGAATGCATTTGAGTGTAGGTTAATGCATAGGAGTGTGGGTGAGTACACATGAATGTAGGTGAATGCATATGAGTGTAGGTTAATGCATAGGACCGCTGAGTGTAGGTAAATGCATGCGAATGTAGGTCAGTGCTATAAATGTAGGTGAATGCATATGAATGTAGGTTAATGCATAGGAGTGTGGGTAAATGCATGCGAATGTAGGTCAGTGCGTATGAATGTAGTTGAATGCATTTGAGTGTACGTAAATGCATATGAGTGTAGATTAATGCATAGGAGTGTAGGTAAATGCATTTGAATGTTGGTCAGTGCGTATGAATGTATGTGAATGCATTTGAGTGTACAAAAGTGCGTGTGATTGAAGGTTAATGCATAGGAGTCTAGATAAATGCATGCGAATGTTGGTCACTGCGTATCATAGGTACCCCAAGCTCACGGAGTATGGTTGTTGCGTTACATAAATTTTATAAGGGTTTGTATCGGGAATTTAGCGATCGTTATTTAGGGCATTAAAATAGAAATAAAAATACACCAAAATTATTCACCTTGCCTCCCTGTCTTATTTATGATATCTTCTTACCATTTCTGGCTGTTTCAGCGCGATTCTAGGGAGTTTTAGAGAAAACAGCGAACCTACAACCCACCGGAATAGCGCTGAAATGGCCAAAGTACGCCACAAAAACACTGATAAGGTATCGAGAAGACAAGGTGAGGCATTTTTGTTCGATTCATGTTCTTTATTTCGGCTGGTAAGCACGTTTGCAAATTCCCATACAAACGCTTATAATTTTAACTGATCGTGATGCTGAAATTACATGGTTAGCTTGGGGTACCTCTGGTGCGTGTGAATGTAGGTGAATGCGTGTAGGATACTCTTTGTGTCATTATATATGGCGTACTATATTACTAGTGCTCTATGTGGGAGCTAGCATGACGTATTGACGAAATTTCCGAGAATGAGTGGTAAAGAGAACCCCTCCATTCATCATTGGTTAACTGCTGTCATGTGAACGGTGATGTAAGTTGTTTATCTCTAAATATGGTAGTTGGCTTCTTTTCGCGCCTTTCGAACGCCACTTTGAACAATACTTTGAACATCTCAGGGAAACAAGGAAATGTCCGTAACGCTCGCTGTGGTTTTTTCATTTGCGAAAGCCCATCATAAAAATCATACCTCGATTGTGCATTGTTTGAAGTGCAAATCTGGGGCCAATTCGGGGCAAATTCGCCCATATGGGCATCCCTTTCGGTTGATGGTCAACGGAATGTATATAATTTCAAATGAATACCTGAGAGAGAATGGGATAGATGTGGGAAGTGTCGTCGTTATGACTGCAAATAATTGGTACATCTCGACGACAGAAAGTCATCTGGTAAGTAAGCTTTTACAGGTTTCTGTGTCTGGTCAATTTTGTTGTTGACCCGATCCGTCGATGCAGAGCTAATAGGGAGTTTGAGATACCACGACGGCTACGGTGAAGAAAACGTCACTTCAAAATATAAGTTTGAGCTTTTCTAAGTATTTCATGATTATTCCATCTTGTTTATATTAGTGAGCTTACGCAACAGGACGGCTGGAAGACTCAGGACGGCAGAATGACGAAAAAATGTCGCGTAAGATCGGGAATGCACAGTCTCGCGCGACATTTTTTCGCCATTCTGCCGTCCTGAGTCTTCCAGCCGTCCTGTTGCGTAAGCTCGCTATTATAAAATATGGGCGACGTGTCCTATAACTGGATTGGTACGGACGGATTTGAAGTAAAGAGTGAGACTGAAAGATTTGCTGTAGTTTGTCCACGTTGTCGTCAAAACCTTAAACTTGGTCTTTTCACGTTAGTAGTTTTGACGAGTACGGAAGAGAAAGGTTCAAAAAAGCGTGCCGCACGTGCAGCACGATCATTTTGGTTCTTTTAACCAATAATATTACTGCTTTTTGGCGTTGTCGTTGCCGTAGCCGTTGTCGTGGCTTAAACTCCTTAATAACGTTAATAACTCTGGTCGAATGCGACGTTATTTTCGCTCAAACCCAGATCAGTTTTACTTCAAAAATTTCCCGGGAGGAAATATGGTGCCTATGGGTATATATTTTGCTTTGTCTTTCCTCTACAGTATGTTGCCCATTATCCAAGCACTTTAATTTAAGACTGCTATAATTTTCTTTCCTTAGCCGCAAGAGCTGTCCAATTTGGCTGTGAAACAAATATTTAGTTACCCTGGGGGCCAGAGGTTTTATTTTTCTTTCCCGCAGAGCGGTTAAAACGGAGAGGTGAAAAATACGAACCTCTGGTCACGGCAGTTAAAAGATATCTTGCCAAACCGGTCTTCTACAGTGGTGTCAATGTTGTACCCAATTCATGTCTTTGGGAATAGAACGTTTTGACATTTCCCATCGTGCAGCAACCAATCAAAAGCGACATGAAACCACAAACTAATTACTGTTGGTGGTTGGGGTTTGGTTTTCCCAGGCACGACTAGCTTTTATTCGAAACACAGTATTTCTAGTGTTCACAGTTTTCAGATTTTCTGTCAACTCCGGGATATGCGAATCAACCAAGGCATTCAAGGGACAAATAACGACTTTGATGGTAGCTTTTGGGTAACTGAAACCACCATCATGCAACCACAAACAAACTTTCAGTACAAGTTGAAATATCAAAAATTTCCTGCATCCAGTAGACAGTACTGCAAACACATCCTCAGGTTTGATGAAATTCCTGAACAGGTTTCCATTCTAAAATCTCTGAAAATCCAGAATTAAGTTTGTATTGTACTGTGCAAACCTCTAAATGCTCCCTTGAATTTAAAGCCTTCTACCACCAGTTTCGTTTTCGTAGCACTCCTTGCACTCAAAACCGGTTTTGTGGCCACTTGGGTGCACTACCACTGTTCAACAAGCAAAATTGAGTGTTGGATTGTTTTTACTTGGAAAGGACTGGCACTGACTATGAAAACCAATCAGCAACTGTGTTCATAATCACGAATCATGGAAGTGAGGTTCTCAACCACTGTGACCAGAGGGTTTTACCCCCTCATCACGACGCCTTTGGGATTCAGTATCTTACATGTAGCTTTGCCGCTCATAGAGATCTCACCAAAGGAAAAAAAAGCCCTCTGGTACCCAGGGCAATATTTAGTCTGTAATAATGAAAATAAGCTTTGTGTTTTTACCTTCATTTCCGTGGTGAAATTTGCATTCACAATCCATGTGCCTTTTAAGGCCAAATTTGCCAATCAACAAACCTATTCACCCCCCTCAAGAAAGACTGATCTACATCAGTTTCAACTCATTCAAGAAACTGTTTTATTTCTAACGATTGATTCATCATGTTGACAGCACAAGGAAGAATTTGACTGAAATGCAAGTTTCCTTGAAGTGGTCTCACAATTGTACCACTTTATAAAAGAAGCAAAATCAGTGGTTATTTTATAGTTCCTGATGATGTGCAGTGTTTTGCTGTCGTAAGCTTGTCGCATGCGACAAAAATTGTACCATGTAAATAGGCCCTAATAGCTATCTACAATGAATGTTGTAAGTAGCATGACTACCGTATTTACCCGTGTATAAGTCGACCTTTTATGGCCTCAAAAGAAGCTCCAAAAATCACCCTCAACTTATACATGGGTCAAAGATTTCGAGCCAAGTTCCAGCTAAATAATTTATTCAAAATAAACATCATAATGTGGTCGTTGGGCATAACGAACGCAGTGGACGAAATACTTCAAAATGAATGACGAAAGACTTCAAAAAGAATGTAATTGAGCAATTCCAGTTGAAATGAAAAAGGATTTGTTTTACTTTAAATGTTGAAGATACTCACAAGCACAAATATGAAATAGACACTGGAAATTTTCGTTTTCCAAAGGCGGAAAGCTCTAAAAAAACATTCTTGTTTCTTCAAATAAAACGCGATCCTTCAACGGCTTAGTAACCTGGCACAATTCCTCGTGTTTGCGTGCAAGCATGATCGTCACTCGTGTTGCCTGAAAATGCTGGTTGGTAATGATTGTTTTTTATTCTTTATACAAACCTGGATGATTTAAATGCTTTTGCAAACTTTGTATTGTTTGGTTTATGAGTTTTGTTTTGTTTGCCATGTGAGAAATTATAAGTCAAGCACCAATTAAACCTTGCACATTTCGCATCGTTTTTGAAGTTATTTTCAAAGATTGACTCCTGCTTCTGTGATGTTGTGCTTATCCTCTAAAGCCCTTTATCCTTGAACAACGAAACAGGTTAGTTTGAGGTTTACATGTTCAATTTTCTGAGAACTTTTTCGAAATTCAAGGACAAAATGCCCGCACATACAACAACCGCTGAACCACAAAACTATTAAGCGCTTGAGGCCCTTAATTGTTTGTGAATCCACAGTTCCAGAAATCGAAGAATGCAAGATTAATATCCATGAACATTTAGCAAAGAAATTAAGAAATTGCTTTTTTTGCCATCAAAAATGGGGGTCGACTTATACATGGGATCGACTTATACACGGGTAAATACGGTATTCTGGAGGTGGGGGGTAGGGGGTGAAGAGTACCATAGCTGAAACAACCGAAACCTTTACAAAAATTCTAAGGTTGACATTTTTGTAAAGGTTTAGGTTTTTTCAGCTACAGTACCGTTTACCCCTCACCGGTCACCCATACCCCCATCCCCGGAATAGTCATGCCAGTTATACGCAAAACAGCTAGAGGTAAATGTTTCTCTGCCCCTGATTCTGTTGTTATTTTGAGTCTGGAAACACCATGATTTGCAATGAAAAGTTAAAATTTACCACCCCTCGCTTGTAGCAAAATAATATTTCCCACTCCCAGGAGACTAAAATTAATAATATTGTTGAAGTTTGAACTGTCTCTAAGAAAGGTAAAGAGTACAATGCCTTTTGTCAATGTACCTTTCCTTTTTTGCCATTTCCTAGCTCCAACTAGTTCCCAATAGCTTAGTGGTGGTGCACTGTCAACCAAAGGTTACAAGTCGGACTGTTGTCTGGAGTGTGTGCACCTTGCATACAATGCCTGTATATAATTACATGTATCTTCGCTACGTACCAAAAAATTAATGTCAAGTTGTATTTTGGAAAAATAATTATGCAATTTTGATTGTAGAGTATCTTGTGCTGATGATTGATTTTTATTCTGCAAAACATAATTCCTTTTTTTTATTAGGAACTATCTGATGTCCTTTCCCATCTGAAGTTTAAGGGTAGCAGCAGTGGAAGTTCTATAAGATCATACAAAGGAATTTCTGAGGCATTTCCAAATGCTAACATACATTCAGATGCGAGAGGAATCTCTCAAACTTACCTTGGCAGGCAATGTGCCTTAGTTTCTGTAGAGTCTCTGAAAACAGTAGATGGCAGAATCCATGTCACTACTCGCTTGGGTGAGAAAGTCAACCTGTACAACAGCAGCAGGAGCAATTACGAGGACCAATCAATAAATGAATTAATATTGCCAGTGAAAAGACCAACATCTCAGGATGATGTTGGTGATGTCATCTTGATTTCATTTGGAAGTAGAACTGAACAAGGCAATTATTGGGGAACATGTGAAGGCATATTCCTAAATGAAGATGGATCTGGTACGTAATTTTAGGGCAAATATTGCTTCAAGTAGAGAGTTATTCTCTATGGGCTATTTCCACATTAGGGTTTTTTGGACAAATGAAACCATTTTACGATAAAAGTATACTTGCTGACTGGGGCATTCTGGCCAAGCCGTTATTATCACTATGATGTTAATGACCTATTAAGTTCTCTTACTTATGATGATGATGATGATGATGATGATGATGATGATGATGATGATGATGATAATAATAAATGGGCACTGGGGTAGAACAGGTTGGTGCCTTAGCCTACCATGGGAATATGGACACTCCTGCCCACCAGAGTCTTGGGTGGCACCTTTGGCAAGTGCCAAGAACTCAAAAGCCACCCGTGTTAGGGTTACAACAACCTCATTTGATGAGAGAATGTCAAATATTGAATTTTACACTAACGACATCAACGGGGATGGAGCTTGTAATGTAATGTAATGTCATTTAATTAATCCTTTCGCAGTTTCACAGCTGACTTACAGGAAGAGGTCAGTTAACGTTAACATATACATGATACACTTGTTACAATTAATAAATAGATAAATATATATACAATAGTTCGATTCAATTATTTAAATATACATATAATTATATAAACTATGTAGAATTGGGTTCAATTACACATTAATTAAATGGTGACCATATTTAACTGTTACAAATTGCTTAAACCTATCGGTGTTGCATATTTTGATTTTCGGGACAACCGCCCTGAGATTATATTGGCAAGTTGTTTGGCACTGTTGGTCTCTTATTAAGTTGTACAGTGGGCTAGTCTTATCGACCCTTTGGATGAATCTTGTGCAAAGGGCCGCCCTGCGCTCTTTCAGGGTGGTCAGACCTGTTGTTGAGAGGGCAAGCTCGTAAGAAATTCCAGGCAGGATTATTGCAAGAGCGGGCCTTTGGACCTTTTCCAGGGCGGTGGCGAGATAGCGCAGAAGGTTTGCAAATGCGGCGCATGCGTACTCAACAACAGATCTGATCAGCAAGCAATATACAAGGACAAGATCCTCTGTGGCGACGCCGCTTTTCTTTAGCGCCCTTATGGCATAGAGATGCCTATTAGCTTTCCTGATTACGGCATTGCAGTGTACCAACCAGGTGAGGTCCTGCGATATATGGACCCCGAGCAGCCGGCAGGTGTCCTGTGGATCAGCAGCGCAGGCCTGGTCGTCATCCTGCTACTGCTGAACAACAACAGAAGAGATTAGGATGGTCAAAGGAGGATAACAAACGGTTGTTTCAATGTGACATCAGGAGTGAACCAGAGAGGCGAGGGTACAGAAAAAGATTGTTAGACCTGTGGAAAGCCTATAACATCAACAACGAACTAACAGAAGTCACCGAGCAGAAATTGGCTGATCAAGTACGCCAGATTAAGAACAAGAAGTGGCTAGAGACTGTGGAGGAAGAGGAAATAGCCATACGAGTAAGAAATGAACATCAGGAGATTGAAACTACAGAGCTCCATGCCACAGATACACCAGACTGTAAACATCAGGAGACTGAAACTATGGAGCTTCTCAGCTCAGATACACCAGACAGTGCAACAACATCTGATACCCGAGAAGAACACCAATATGAAGTGTAACCTAGAGTTTTCACTGCTGAAGAATTACAAGAAGACATCAGCCCAGAAGTGGAAGCCCTTTGAGACAGGATCCTAGAAATTATACAGCTAGAACAGAGAATAGGATTACCATCACTGAAGTCATGCGAAAGAACAAAGCTGAAAGCAGAAGTTGGAAAAGTCAATAAAGCCAGCAAAAGGATTCAGACGCACAACATCACTGAATTGAATTCTTTAATATCTACAGTTGCATATATTACTACAGAAAGAATGGGAATGATAAAAGGGAGGAAAGGGAGAAGAACTGAAGAGCCATTCTGGAAGAGAAGGATTAAGGGGAATATCGAAGCTTGGTGGAAAGACCTGGGCAAGATTGAGGAAGTCCAAAGAGGAAACAAGAGACTGAAACAAAGAGAAATGGAAAGGTTGAACAGAAAATATCATCTTGAGGAAAGGGGCAATTTGTATGTCTCAGGCATGTTTAAACAGAAGATCAAGGCAGATGGAGTTAAGATCAAAAGATACGACGAGAGATGCCAACAGATCCAGCAGAACCACCTGTTTAAAACCAATCAGAAGCTGTTCTACAAAACACTAGATGGAAAGGAACGAGGAGAAACGGTGTTACAGTACCTGATCCCACAGAAGCAACCTCTTTCTGGAGCACAATGTGGTTGGAGGAAGTCGGTCACAATGAGAAAGCATCTTGGCTAGAGGATGTACAGTGCAGACCAGAAATATGCGTCCCAAAAAATGCATCGGAAACGAGCATACGAAAATTGCGCACACGCGTCTGCGTTTGTAACACACGCATCAAAAACGCGCATTCATCAAAGATAACTAGTATGTATGAGTTGGCCCATTGTCTTTTCATTGTTTAAGTTTTATTGTTACTTTCAGCGCAAGACAATGGCTACATGTATGTCAACAGTGAAGTGTTTGATTTCAAATAACGCGTGCTTCCAAGTGAAATTCGAGTCAACAATGCACTCGCTTCCGCTTCACATTTAATTTCAGACATTTGCAAATTACTTTCACTTCTCGCTGCATCAACAAATGACATAATGAGGTGAATAAATATTTTCCTGTGATTGAAACGTAAAACAGGACTATTTTCAATTTGAAAGACATCGGTTTTGCCAACAGAAATCGACGGTCAGTAAAGTTAGTCGATCAACAACAAATTTATCGCTAAGAGCAAGACTTGGACGAACGGCGGAGTGAAATGCAGTAAAATCAACGAAATAAGGAGTACTGTATATTCAAACAAAACTTACTTACACCATCTGTAATACCGGTACTTTCTCGAATATTTCAAAATAATTTTTGTAATGCGTGCGTGACATTCAAAAGGCGTCTCGGCATTGTGTCCTTTTGCAAATTGAAGCTGTATTACTTCAGCAAGATTCATTGGAATGCGCTCGGAGTTGGAAAATCTCCCCTTTAAGATATCTTCTGCACCAATTTCTTTCTTTAGTTTAAGCTTTACGGAGGAGAATTAACGCGGGGTTGGCTGGAAGCATACGGAGTGAAACCCTGTGTGACAAAAAACGCCGAATTCATTCAAAGATACATGTGACTTTCAGTTGCTGGCTTTTTTATTTTCTTTCAGTTACTCATGAATGCAAAATATTATTTGTTCAAAATTAATTGATGGTTTTAAGGCAGTGAAATTAAAACAAATCTTTATGGTAGATTAAAACAATTTGTTAAACATTACGTAATACTACAACGAAATGAAGAGAGCAGTGCAATTATGGCTCAATCGTAGAATATTAGGGTACTATTCTCCGACTTTCCACGAAGATTTCTACCTGTATTTTACGATGTAAGTCTCTGATTTTATACTCGTATAAATAGTCCCTTTCGCGTATTATGTACACCGCGGCCAGAGTAAGCCACGGCTTATTTTCTCTCGTATAAACGGCCCTAATGTCGTCTTCTTTTGTTTGAGAGCCTGGAACCAAATGTTTACTTGTCGGAGCCTCAAAGCAGTTATCTCATGACGACTTCTGTGGCGCCATTCTCAGTATTTGACGTTCGCGAAAAACTTGGGATGTTACAAAAACTCCTCAGTAGCGCTGTATTTTTTTTTTCCCGAAATTCTTAAGCTCGACAAATTTTTGGCAAAGCACTTTTATTGCGAAGAATTGGCGGAAAGGTCAGAAGGTACGTCTACATGATTATTCTCTCCGTTGTCTGGCATTTTCTATGACAACGATCCAAACTGCAGTTTCGGCAACAGAAAGGTCAAAATAACTTAACTATCAGTGGTCAGCTGCAGGATGACAACAGAGTTTTATTATTTTTCATTCAGTGAATGTCGAAAGAATTTAAAACTTTCTAGGTTCGTTTCGAAAACTCACAAGGATCAGTTGACACCGCTCTTCAATTCAAATGTTCTGGTAAGTTGATCACAGAAATGAAATATTCATTTTATCGTCTGTCTATTGTTTCGTGGAACAATGAACATCACATCTACGATACGAGTTTGCATAACAAAAAAAATGCGCATCAAATGCGCGTTTCCAAACGCGCATTTAAAAACGCGTGTGCGCAAAAAACGCGCGTGCGTTTTGCGTCTGCGTAGGACGCATGTTTCTGGTCTGCACTGTAGGGGTGGAGTTCAGTACAACAGAGGTGCAAGAAGATATCAGCATCACTGTGGAGGATATTAGAAATGGAGTGAGCAGAGAGCACAGAGTGGATGCTTCAACCCGCGTTGAAGGAGAAAGTGATTGTTGAAAAAGAGTCTGCAGGACTATGAGAGGAGGAGGAAAAACGAACTAGAAGTCAGGAATGTGGATGTGTATTAAAATTGAAATTTCCACTGAAACAGTTACCAGTAGTACTGTAGAACAGTAAAAACCCACATATAAGAACTTAGAATTTTAGACATCCATCTAAACAGGTTCTTATATTTCAGGGTACATTTTGACAAATCAGGCTGATTAGTATATGTAATCACATGTCCCCAAGGGGCAAGGGCGATTAAGGATTAATTTCAGGCGTACATGTAGTTTCAAAGTTTTCACAAAGCGACAAGGGCAATTTGGAAAACTTTGATAGTACAAGGGAAATTAATCCTTGAATGGCACAAGGGCACAACGCAATTACATGTTTATCACTAAAGGGCAAAATTATTCAGAGAAGCGCTCTCAATGCCGCAACCGTATGACAATTAACTTAACATGCTTTCCTTAGATTAAAGTTCAATTCAATAAACTGATGCAGTCAACAGAATCAGATTCTCTAAGACTTGTAATTTCGCTTGCTCTGCATAAGCAACTGTTAACCAATCAGGATCAAGTAATCATGCCCTCTTGATTACCTTGTGATCAAGAAAAAAATGCCCTCCATTTCAGCCAATCAGCATTCAGTAATTTTGGCCAGTATGTGATGAGGTTCTTAAAAGGTTCTTAATTTTTCAGAGTTTGTTGTGGCACTGTAGTCATTCACAGGAATATTACACTACTCGTACAGTACATGTGCACATATAATGGTTTAGAACTAGTTTAAATAACAAACAGTCATATCCATGCCTAGCTGAATAATAATAGTCAGGATGCTCGCTAACTAAACAAGATGCTGAACAAAACATTTTAGGCTATTTACATTGTACATGTAGATTGTGCACATCATACAACCTGTGAATTAAAGAAAGCATTATTGTTGATTTCACATATAGTTAATACATCCAGAATTTTGATATTAGTCGAAATTGGGGTGATCTTTTGTTTAAGAACCTCTTTTCCTCGTCAGGCTGAACAGTTGTTAAAATGCCAAATTTCAGCCTGTAGGTTCTTAAATCTTTAGGTTCTTATATGCAGGTTTTACCGTATTCCTAATTACTGCAGGAGACCACTTGTGTTTGGCTTTACATCCTTGGGACTGGAATTAAGTTATTCCAGAAGCTCATGACCTTGATGCATTTAACTCTGGTTCAGAGCTGGGGTTTTTTTAGTTTAAAAATGTCCTTGTTTGGATGTAATGTGGTTCGTGCATTTTCCTGTGCATGCGGCTATGATCTAATTATCTTTTGTCCATATTTGGGCATTAAATCTCCAGCTTTGTTCCAAGGAGAGTCACTTCAAGATCGTGTGCTTCTGGTTAATATTATTATTTACTATTACCATTATCATCAATGGTGTCATCACTATTATTATTATTATTATTATTATTATTATTAGTAGTAGTAGTAGTAGTAGTAGTAGTAGTATCATCATTATCATTATCATTATCATTATTATTATTATTACTTTTTTATTATCATCATAATCATTATTACATATTGTAAGACTTTCAGTGTTTGTCTGCAAAGAGGCCTTTCCATTGTTGTAGTCCTTTCCTCTTTCCTCTCATTTCTTAGATCCATCCACAAGTGTAATAGTAATAATGTTATCTCATTCAGTTGAAGTTAACATTCTGTTACTTCTTTTTAGCATCAGAGGATCCAGACAGATACAAAATGACTAGCAATCCAAGAGGATATTGTTTAATTCTGAACAATATGGACTACGGAATTGAGGAAAAGAACAGACAGTCTGCAGTTTGGGATGAGCAGGGACTGCATGACCTTTTTGAGAAGGAGCTTCATTTTGAAGTTTATGCATTTCGTGACCTGAAATATTTTGAAATGCAACAACGCTGTGAACAATTTGCCAAACTTAGCCATGATAATTATGATGCATTTGTGTGCATCATAATGGCCCATGGCGGAAGTGGTGATTCTATAGAAGGTGTTGATGGAAGGACAATAGGTATTGTATTGTATTTTCATAGTAATAAAACAATGACAATAAGTGCCTTAAGATGGAGTCGAAACAAGTGCGTTTTAAGTGCCTAGCATATTGGCTATATCCAAATATGGCAATTTCCATACTTTGAACTGTAATGCGGCAACGTACATGTAATATAATAACAAAACATCAAAAGTATGCCTTCATTGCATAGAGTGATTTTCAATTGAGTGTTGAAAGTAATTATTAGCGAATTGCTTAGGTTTTGCATTACTTCACTCAGTGATTGGTTCAAAGTTGTCGCACCACTTTTTCAACCAATCAGAAGTGAAACCAATTGTGGCTCGCTTGTGCACATTTTTCTGCGCTTTGTGTCGGCTACGTGTAATTACTTCAAGTTTTGATTGGTTTACTGGATTGTCTCCATACTTTTTGATTGGCCAAAGTAATTACTTTGGTTTTGGTTTTGCGACACTCAATTGAAACTCACTCTGTCGTGACAGTAACAATTAACAAATTGATGTCAGTTTTTCGTGCGTCTCTCCTGTTATTAAAGTAAAAGTAAAAGTAAAGCAACCTTATTTAACGTCGATAACTCGTAACAGTAATTCAACTGACAAACCTGAGGTTGACGGTGCGCTCATTTTACTCCCCCCTCTCCATCAGTGCTCCTTTTTACGGGTATTTAAAGCTACTTAGCTACACAGAACGGAAAGAAGTCGACACAAGGATGTGAGATCCGGGAATCGAACTCAGGGAATCGAACTCAGGACCTCTTGCTCCAAGGCCGCGCACTAACTGACTGTGCCATCCCCGCCCCTCAAATCATGATCATGAATTGTGTCAATCATGATCATGAATTGCATCAAAACATTGTCAAAGTAGCTGTGGATCCAAAAAAAGGCAGAAGGGTTAAAATTAAGTCAAAACACGAGAAGAAAGCGAGACAAAAGTGCGAGAAACTCCAATCTGACGCGAGCAATATCACGTCATTATCGCATACATTTTAAATGTATGTGTCTGTCCGCTTATTGACAATAAAAAATAGCCAATGAGCGCACGAGAATTTTTGCAGTCATTGTAAAATTTCATATTGATGTATGGTTTTTAACTCATTAACCCATTGACTCCTGAGCTGCCCTTTATTGACCAGTAAAATCGTTTAGCTTTAGACAGTAAAATCTACAGATATGAAGCCTCACTCCTAGGAGTCAATGGGTTAAGTGTAAATTACAATCTTGTCCCGAGAGTCCGCTCTTCTTTTGGTCAGCACCAAGAACACGGACTTTGGCCACTTCCAAGGCAGGTAGTCCGCAAATCACAGACTTCCGGCTTGTATACGCACAATCAGAAATTTGCAACAACAGTGGTTGTCAACGGGTTAAAAAATGGACGTTCACCACAACTGCGCATAAGTTGGAAGTGGCCAGAGTCCGTGTTCTTGGTGCTCACCAAAAGAAAAGCAGACTCTGGGGACGAGATTTTGTAAATTATTAATGAACTTGAACAAATTTTTCTTGGCTTGAGGTTGGCCAATCATGCTCTAATTTTGTACTTGACAAATTATGGAAGGCCCTTACACCTGGCAAGGCTTTGGCTTCTCAACTTTGTTGATGCTGCTGTTTTTCAACATTTATTTCTAGTTGCCGGCTTGATTACTACTTGACTTACTGGTAGCCTAATCTTGTTTCCCGTGTTCACTGTTAGGTCTTAAGCAGCTTATGTCTGAA
>NC_090871.1:61053874-61063874 GCF_036669935.1 Montipora foliosa
TTGAAGCCATTGTTGTTCGGCAGGTACAAAACGCAGGCCACAGGTCATTATTTAACCTATACAGAAAGTATCCTAAACATTCATAAAAGCTAACCTTAGGCCTAATTAGGCCTAAAGAAAAGTATCCTAAACATTCATAAAAGCTAATTTTAGGCCTCAATTAGGCTTAAAGAAACGTTTTTAGGCCTAAGGTTAGCTTTTATGAATGTTTAGGATACTTTCTGTATAGATAAAACATTGACCTGTGCCCTGTGACCTGCGTTTTGTACCTGCCGATTGTTGTTTGGTGTTGCTATTTTGGAAAGGTTTCTGCTGTTTATGCGTTGCTAAGCCGTAGCTACTAAAACATGGAACCACCCAAAACCACCAACAAAACTAGCCAAAACCACCCAAAACCACCAACAAAATACCAATGCGATTCAATGCGACCTGAAAAAAACGTTTTTATACCGTTTGCGTGATCTTACGTGACAATATAGCGCTTGACGTTGTATGACAAATATTGTGTGACAGTATACAGCACGTGTGTATCTTCCTTGGTGGACATGAAGTGATTTCTAGTTTACCGATTTCGCCAGATATATTATTACTGATGCAGTCTTGAACATGCACTGAAACTGTGAGGTAATTTTGGAATAACTAATCTCTTTTTTCGAAAGAGACAAACGCACAGAGGCTTATCATATAAACTGACAACAGGATGTTGTTGTAATTCCACCCAAGCAAAAGGACAGCCTTTTAGTCTTCAACAACATCCTGTCATGTTTGCAGCATGTTCTGTTTGACTGATTTTCCTGCGTATGAGTTTCTTAAATCGTGAACTGTTTAGATGGGCTCCGGTACAGCAAGCAAACAATCCAAAAGTTTTAGTTGCCACATTTTGCCAGTCCTCCAACACTATAGACCAGGTAAGAGTGTCTTGATATGAGATGTGTAAAAAGAACCCGGCAAAAAAAATATCGAGTGCATTGTTTGTACGAGGGCTTTAGATATCCACCACTCTTTGATTTTGCAGCTCTTCAATTAGCGATATCTTGTTTCTGAAGACACGTTTTCAATAAAATCTGACATGAAAATCCTGAGTCCGGAACCACCACTCGAAAATTTACTCTTAGTTTTTTCACTTGACATCAGTTTGAGTTTTAAAAATATATCTGCTGGCTTGTTTTCAGCTCGAGAGTACGCTTTGGCTTTTCGTGAGAGTTTTAATTCGAAGTTCTTTATTGCCAAATAAGCACGATAAGGATGAGAAAATTCCACGCATGATTGTCAACGTGATAGTCACGCAACATCACACAAACCGGTCGTATTGGGTATTTTTGGATGGTTTGGGGTGTTTTTTGGGGTAGTTTTGTTGGTGGTTGTAGGTGGTTTTGGGTGGTTTTGGCAGGTTTTGGCTAGCCGAATATAAGATAGGCAACGTATTCCATAGTTTAGGTTCCCCATAGCTCACTGATCTTCCTCCAAAGGACTTATGCTTGATGGCGGGGATCACCAAGTCATTGTTGCCATCAGCCCTTGTTTTTTTCATAGGTCTCCTCTTCATAAGCTCCTCAAGGTAAGTTGGTGCCAGAACGTTTAACGACTTAAAAGTCAATATTAGAACTTTGTAGTGAATACGTTGACGTATAGGCAGCCAGTGAAATTGTTTAAGAACTGGAGTTATGTGTTCATATTAACCATGAAGATGAAATGTGCAGAGAAATTCTAAACACCCTGGTGAAGTGCTTTAGCGTTGACTCTAGCAGACCATAGAGAATTGCATTGCAATATACATGTAAATCAAGTTTAGATATAATCATTGTATGAACCATTGCCGTAGCTGCAGTCTCGTTAATACAACGTCTGATCTTGAACATATTTTTCAGCGTTTAGAAGCATTTCTTTGCGGTATTTCGTACATGTTGTTTTAAAGGGGCTAGGTCACGCTATTTTAGGTAATTTTGTTTAATTAATCTAAACGTGAAATTGGCAGAGCAAGAGTCTTTCATTTGCAAAATCACGGCTACATAACAACTGAGAATGATTTTCCAGCTTTGTAAATGACATTTTGATATAGAATGATATAAGTTTGAAAAAAGGTGGGCCGACGTTTTTCAAATTTACCCAAATTCAATCCATTTCAATCCTCTCCAGTTTTGTCCATCCATGTCCCTTCTTGGCTTCCCTGTGTTTTGTTAGAGTTCTTCTATAGTTTTGAACAGTTATTTTGATATTTTAGTTAATTCTATGACCATTCGATCAGTGCTGAAATTGCCTAAAATTGCGTGACCTAGCCCCTTTAAGGTAAAGTCACTGTCAAAGTCACCCAAAAGGCGAACACACTTGGTGACATCAACTTCTTCGTTACCAACAGTGAATGATTTTAGTTCCATAAAATTACGTCGAGGTCCACCTACTGTCATTATTTCAGTTTTACTATTGTTTAACTTCAACATGTTGGTTGACATCCATTGTTTGATCTCAGAAAGAAGAGTTTCCATCTTGTACTTCGTCATAGAAACATTTTCCCTCGAAAACGCGATGTAAATTTGGCAGTCGTCTGCATATTAAAGCATGCAACGTGACACCATGACTACGAGCGATATCACCAAGTGGGACCAAATATATTGTGAACAGTTTTGGGCAAGTACGGTCTAGAAAAAGTTTCTCTGAATCGAAAGTTCTTTACCTGTGTTAATTGTCATACTTGACCACTCATTTGGACTAAATGTGTTAAAATAGCCAACAATAACGCATCAAAAATAGGCAAATTTGTTTTTGTGTATGCAAACAAGGCTATGACGTAGCAATAGTCAGGATTTCTCCGGATGACTAAATGTACTTGATGTAAAGAAGAAAACACAGGCGAGGAGAGCAATGCTTTGTAAACTTGAATCTTAATCCAGAGGCTAAATTCTATTGATATTGGCTCCACCTCTAAACAGAAAACACAGGCGAGGAGAGCAATGCTTTGTAGACTTGAATCTTAATCCAGAGGCTAAACTGTATTGATATTGGCTCCACCTCAATCTCGTACCCAGAGTCCTCGGGCTTCTGGGCCAACGGGTGAGCGCCCGGAGAGACTCTGGGATAATCGACTTGAACTATATTTTTGATTGGCCGCTTGCGTAACAATGGCAGTCCGACAGGAAGTCGGTAAGGTAATTCGGAAGCCCCAGAATTTGGAGGGAGATTCAAAATCTAAAACTAGTTTCAGTGCTGTTTGGTTTTTTCTGCCTCAGAAATATATAAATCACAAAAATAATAAAACGACGAGGTTTAAATTACGTCATATACCGCACGGGAATTTTCCCACGCTGCTAAAACGTGATTACTGTTGCGATTGCAAAAGTACCTTGGGAAAACATTACATCAGTTTCTTTGAGGAGAAATCCGTGGAATAAGGTCTTGTCGAAGCCATTCAGAATTACGGAAACATCAAATTGTAGAAGAAGAGGACATTTGTGTCGTTTCCACAAAAAATTGTCGATCGTGTTGCTTGCACGATGGCATTTTGAATGATGGAATGTACGCTGAAACACTAAAAATACACTTACCGAAAGCGTCAGAGGTTTCATCTTCACTTGCTCTTACACCAAGCTAGTGATCATTTCTCCAGTTTCTTTGTGTGTAAGGCTAAATTTCTTGTTTCTCGAACACTTTCAACCCGCCATTTCTACTGTTTACGGTTTTCTCTTTTCTGTTTCCGGTTAAACTCAAGCATACGTACTAAGACCGGAACCCACGTTTTCTGGGAAAATGGAGTCGATTATCCCGGAATCTCTCCGGGCGCTCACCCGCTGGCCAAAAAGCCCGAGGACTCTGGGTACGAGATTGGCTCCACCTATAAACAGATTTACCTCGTGGTCGTTAAACAGGGTTTTATATGTGAGTTATTTGCAGGAGTTTTACCAAGCGAAAGAGAGCTTGCAGTGCTATCCCGCGCTCATTGCTGTGAAGTAAATGCCTGGAAATCAAGTTTAATCTGTCTACCGTGGCTTTCTACGAGATCCCTGTTATAACTTCAAAAGAAATGATCGATTTATATACTTCCATACTAGTTGTGCCTTGCGGCAAGTGCCAACGAGGCAAAATTGTTTTATGTCTCTGGAATGTGTGAAAGTTTGACACAGAGGTAAAATTATTTTACTATAAATGAAAGTAGGAAAGGAAGAGTGTGAAGTAACTCTGATAAGAGTCTTGGTCTTAAAGGCATAATTTGAGGAATTCCATAATTTCAAAGTGTGTAAATGTTAAGGGAGTATTACTTAAGTTCGAAGCAATATCTTGTGATGTTGAAGTGTTACCTTAGGTTTACTGGTTGTTTGAGTATTGTTTGAATTGCTGGTTTTCACTCACGTGATCAACAGCCATGTTTTTCAACGAAAACAAAAGGAAGCGTTTGCATAATAATAGAGTTAAATTCCCGGAGGATTTGGTCGGGGCACCAACATGGCCGCCTTTTCTTTGTTTAGGGCACCAACATGGCGGTCGTGACGTCATGTGAAAACCGAGAATAAATGTGCACATGAATTTTCGTTTCATTTTTTGATTCAATCAAAAAAAGATAAATACAAAAACGTATGAAGGTTTTTGACTGAACCCTTGGATCTTACATCGATTACACTTTATTTACACACTTTGAGAGTGCTCTGTCTGAGTCCAAATTTTAACGTAAAAACGTTATACTCTTTGTCCAGAGAAAGGTGGATTGCTTTTGTAGTGGTATACACTGTCTCTGGTTTAGAATTTACTCTAAAACAAGAAAATGAAGGTTTGATTATCGAGCAACTGCTGCCATAAAGAATAAGTGACAGAAAAAGCATTCTGCGGTGAACATAAACCATGACAACTTAAATGGTATGCTGAAAGTTAACTATCAGTATAAACACAAGCTCAACTATTACACTGATGGCGTAAAAACTTTCGGCAGCCCCGTGTAGGGAATGTGTTTCATCGGCGCAACTCGAACTTTCACGCACGTGGTGATGAAGGTTATAATAACAATAATAATAATAACAGCACTGTATTTCACATTGAATGAACCCTGAAAAGCAATGTCTGCTAAGCTAAAGAACCCAACATTTAGTTGTCGGCTTGTAACGGCGATTAACCAGATAATAAATGTATTGAACGCAATAATCAAGCAATATTGTCTACCCCCGCTTTGTCCAAGTTGTGAGTGGTTCTAATTACGCAACGCTGGAGTTCAAGGACAATTCTTTGTGCTATAAGATGTGTTATAGTAATTTGTTCAATTCTTTGATCTGAAGTCTTTAAAACCGTGGCAATCGACGAAAGAAAGCAGTGGTTTAAAATTGACAAGCGAACACGCTGGTTCGAAATTGACAATTGAACACGCTGGTTCGCAAGCGAACACGCTGGTTCGAAATCGACAAGCGAACACGCTCGTTCTGTCCGAAATTTGTAGGTATAACCCTATTCCTTGATCAGCCGCTGCTTACAATTCAATTTACAAACACGTAAGGCAACTACAAGCGCCTCCAATCTCACTAGCTGAATCGTCCGCTGAAACAGCACACAAACCACACGGTGGAAGCGCCACGTGCAAAAACGTGACGTCACTACCCAAATATGGTCAAAAAAGGGTCCCTTACGCTGAGATGAGATTTTTCTTCTGTACTCACGTACGGCTCTATGATTTGCCAACTCGACCCCAGAGGGTCGGCCGCCTCGTCGGCAAAAATGGTAAGAGTAAATCGTTTCAGTAGTTTCTATACTGCGAACAAAATTTAACCACATTTCAAGTTACGTTTGTTAGCCCATTAAACAGTGAAAGTCATCTTTATATGGCTTGATTCAGTTTTCTCGCTCCAATAAAATGATATTTTGGACTAGTTGACTGAGATTTCCGTGTGAAGCGAATGTCAACAAGACCAATATTCATATACCTGAAGATCCCGCTTGAAGTCTTCCTTGGTAGAAGACCCGAACAGACCCGAACAGACAATATAGCAGTCAGGTTTTCACGTGTGAAGGATCCATCCACGTTTTATTTTCGCCGGCCGACTTTTCTTTAAAATTTAATTTTCCGGTGTAAGCTTCGGTTTTCTTTTTTTTTTTGTACGTGTTCTCAAGTCTAGATTTGTCTAGTTTCAACCCCCTCGAAAGAGTACACCCCAACAACGGTAATTGTTGATGTGAAAGAGCCTTGCAACGTGTATTGAGCAACAATGATCTGAAAATCTCGTCGACTTATTCTAAATTAAACGCTTCCCCATGTGAAAGCAAACAAATACGCTTGCTGAAGTATCTAAGAAGGCTGTCGCTGAAGGAAGAACGTGAAAAAGGTACGCTTGTCGAATACTTCTTTGTCGCATGTTCAAGGTTTTTGTCTTGTTTTCATTTGCTTAGGCTGACTTTTGCCGCCTAGTTCGATTGACTAGAAGTATTAATTGACTTGAGTTTCTGTAGCACTTATGGCCTACATGGCCTACTAACTATTGAACCACAAGACCGTTTACCATAGTTCATCTTGCATTTGAATTTCTCGAAGCAGAAGGGTTATACAACATTGAGAAAGTGATCGGGGTCGAAGAACTTGGTAAGGTCGAACAAGTTTGTTGACTATTGCTACGTCATAACACGTCATATCCAAGATGGCCCTCTCCAAGTCAGTTCAAAGTGCTCTTGTCACATTTTAACAGGGAACTGGACAAAACGGTAAATTATTTTCGAATTCCTGGGGAAAAGTTTTCGCAATTTCAGGGTTGGACACTTAATTTTGAGAGCACACGCCATTGATATGATATGATATGATATTTTATTATTTATGCACGGTAAAATCATCAGCTAAGATTACAAACAATGCTAAAATCTAAATTACAAAAGGTAAAATTTTAAAATGATTACAATAAAATACAATTACTATAATACTATATTAATTCTAAAGCTGCTTTCCATGAATGCCGTGCTTTATACTAAAATATGTCTTTAATCAGATTTTTGAAAAGCCCAAGAGACTCTGCTTGTCTCGCTTTGAGGGGTAAGCTATTCCAGACAGTAGCACCTCTATAGCTGAAGCTGTTTCTATAATAATTTGTCCGCGGAAACGGAACATTAAGCTTTCTTTCAGAGTCTCTTAAACTATAAACAGATTCGCGGTTTGTAAATTTAGAACATAGATATTCCGGTGCTAGCCCCTGAAGACACTTATAGACCATTGTGGCCAGCGCAATTTGTTGCTGGCTAACTAGATTTTTCCAGCCTAAAATTTTGAATAGCTCGCTAGCATTTGCATCAAAATTAGAGAAGGTCAAAACTCTGGCTGCTCTATTTTGCAGTTTTTGTAATTTGTCATGTAACGTGATACCACAGTTTCCCCAGACGACATTGCAGTAGTCAAAGTGCGGTTGAAGTAAAGCGTGATAAATAGAGCGCAATGTCGTCTGAGGAACGAGATGCCTTATACGTTTGAGGGCTCCAATTCCAGAAGCTACTTTCTTTGTCAGTTTATCGACATGGCTACTCCAGTTAAGATTATTATCAATAAGCACGCCCAGGGATTTAGCAACAGAAACTTGAGTGATAGGAGCACCATTAATCTCGGGAATTGGAGGATTTGTGAGAGCATACAACCTCTGCCTTGATCCAATCAGCATAAATTCGGTTTTTGTCATGTTCAGGGTAAGTTTGTTTGCTATCAACCACTTTTTAACATTTTCTAGATCATGGTTAAGTCTTGATTCTATGTCGCCTGTATTGTCACCCGCATATGTTAGGTGGGTGTCATCTGCGTACATCCATGGCATACAATTCGTTAGACAGTTTGGCAGATCATTGATATATAGCAAAAACAACAATGGACCCAAAATAGTCCCCTGAGGGACGCCGCAACTTAGTGAGCAAGTTTTAGAAAGTGATCCATTAATGGAACACTTTTGAGTGCGGTTGTCCAAATAGGACTTAAACCAGTTGTAAGAAATGCCATGTATGCCGTAATTATTTAATTTAGATAAAAGGATCTCGTGATTAACCGTATCAAAAGCTTTTTTTAGGTCTAGGAAAACAACAGCGTTTATTTTTCCTCGGTCAATGTTGTAAGCCCAAGTATCCGTAGCCCCAAGTAAAGCCGTAACGGTGGAATGAATAGAGCGAAAACCAGATTGGCATTTACATATTACGTTATGCTTTGTTAGGTACGCATATAATTGGTTATAAACTATTCTTTCGAACACTTTGGCTATAACCGGGATAACGGAAATTGGGCGGTAATTGTTTAGGTCATCACGTTCCCCTTGTTTGAATAGTGGAGTGACCCGTGCACACTTCCAGTCGTCTGGGAACACACCTACATTTAATGACTGATTGAAAATATAGCACAGCGGTTTGCAAATAAGATCCGCGCATTCACGAATAAGTCGAGAAGAAATTTTGTCAAGGCCGACTGCCTTTGATTTTTTCAGTTTATTCAGCAGTGAAAATACTTCATTTGTGGAGGTTGGGCGGAACTGAAACTACTTATCCGTGCTAGTGAGATAATTCAGATAGCTGTTGCCATCTGAAGAAGGAATATCACTAGCAAGTTTCGGGCCAATGGTAGCAAAATAACGATTAAATTCGTGCGCTATTTCTGCTGGAGCTGTTACTGATTGCTCATTTACATTCAGTTGTTTCACAGACGTTTTCACGAAATTTCGGGAAGACAGCTCATTGATGATCTGCCAGGTTTTGCGGGAATCACCCTTATGCTCGTTTAGCATATTTTGATAATAAACTTGCTTCGCTAGCCTAGTCGCACTATTGACTTTGTTCCGCTGTCTTTTAAAGTGAACCCAATCATTAGGATTTTTTGATCTAATTGCTCTGAGTTTCAAAATATCTCGATCGTGCATCTGTTTTTTAAGCTCAGAAGTAATCCATGGGGAACCCCGCGCGCGAACACGAGTGGTTCTCAATGGAGCGTGCTTGTTAACAATAGCCAAAAAGGATTCCTTCCATTCATTCCACACATCATTTGGATTGGAAGAATTGTTTATGTGATCCCAATCTTGAGATGCAACATCGCTACGAAATTTATCACGGTCAAAACTTCGAAAATTCCTATAGGTTATATTAGTGTGACCCTTACTCTGTCCATTAATGGCTAATTTTCGATAGACATAGACCATGCTGTGATCGCTAATGCCAATATGACGCACACCTGAGCATAACACCTTGTCAGGACAGTTAGTAAAAATTAAATCAATCAATGTTGCAGAAGTTTCGGTTATTCTTGTTGGTTCTGTTATGAGTTGTTGAAGACCATAAACATCCGTGATAGTTAATAATTTGCGTGTATCGCTGTCAAACTGGGATGCGGCCATATTGCAATTTAGATCCCCTAAAAGGTAGAATTCAGTATTAAGGGAATCCAATTTCCCAATCAACTCTTCAAAAGGTGAAAATATACCAACAAGCGAATTAGGTGGTCTATACCACGTAGCAACAATAAATGATTTAGAGCGAGGTCTGCGTATTTCAATACAAAGGTTCTCAAGACTGTCCATGCAAAGATCGTTGCGCACCGAAAAGTTAATTGACTTTTTTACATAAAAGCAAACGCCCCCACCTCCATATGTAGTTCTATCACGTCTAACTATATCATAACCAGAGATACTGACCTCATTATCGGTGATGTATTCATTTAGTTTAGTCTCGTTAATTGCGAGAACATCTATATCGTTACTTACGAGAAAGATCTTGAGTTCATCAAGATGAGTGGTCAATTTATTTATATTCAGCGAGGCCAGCTTAAAACCGCGTTTGGAGGGCAATACTCGAGAACGATCAATAGGATTTTGAGTCGGACTTCTCGATGACTCCTGACTGTTGCCTTCCAACGGCACGGCATTAATGGAAGGCATAGTAAAAGTTCAATGAGCTAGACCATGATAAAAATTCTTAAAAATACGCTTGTTACCTGCAAAATTCAGGTGTAGACCTCCACGGTTTAACCCCTTTTCGTTTATATTATTGTGTTCAATAAATCTCCAATCATTCGGGCGAGTGACCCTCA
>NC_090871.1:61066374-61071374 GCF_036669935.1 Montipora foliosa
TCACAGTAGTGCGTTGGCAATTATCAGCAACACGTATGTCAAGACATGTTTTATACACAAGATGTCAATACCACCCCCACGATGACCAGTGCTACGAGGTATATGGGACATTTTGTATCCTTCGGGACAGACATCACGAATGATTTGCTTAGCTAATAAATCTTCACAAGGAAGCCACGTCTCCGTAACCGCGATAATGTCAAAGTCATGCTCCACTAAATCAAGTTGGAGGGATAAACAAATATTTGAACATTAAAATTATTCGTTCTTAAAAAAACAGGAGAAATAAATATGAAAAAAACTTTACACTAAAATCGCCGTTCTTAACAAATGTGGAAAAAACTAACACAGGATCCATGAAGCAAATCCAAACAACCTGAAGGTAAAGAAAAGCTGACTGCGACACCATTAGGCTCGTAAATGGCTGCGAATCTTCAGGGGTAGAGCGCAACCGAGCAAGGGGATTTCTACAGCGCCGGACCTCTACCCAACCTGTACGGGTTCGCAAATGATCCCCATATTGGAACGCAAATGATCCCGGGAAAAAAGTTAGGAATGGCATGGAGGGTGGAATGGTCTGGATAGAGAATTAATTTGTGTGTTTGCCAAAGTTGTTCGAATATCCCGACTGTTTGTTCTCGTTTCGTAGTTTTGCAGTTACTGGTCACGCGTGGCCGACACAAGAATACATTTGAATTTTAACACATGCATGCTCAATACGAAATGTCCCTGAATCGAGGCCTGGCAGACCCGATTTTTCTCGCAGGGTTCGAGAAAAGGCTCCCTGGTCACAATCAGTTTAGCTCAAACTGGATGTCCTGTCCCGATGTCCAGTCACGTGACATGAAACCCGTCAAAAGGCGACAGACTATCGGACAAAGGCGATTGATCACGATTAATTACGATGAAATCCATCGATTTCGAGGCTATCAAACACATAGTTACTGTATCTGGATAGGAAGGATAAGCGATTTTAATTTTTTGTCATTATTTTGTTACAAGCAACTTTATTTTGTGGACGCCCGAAGGCTGTTCTGTATCCCCATTACACAAGGTATGTTTATGTTCTTGCGAGTATTACAATCAACGTTGTGCTTTGTGGCTGCCACAGCAAGTGCGGCTACAATAGGTAAAGGTAAGGTAAAGTCTGCTACGAGCCTAGAAGCTGCTACGAACCCTTGAATGGTGAATAGAGATTTTTTATACTGAATTGAATGATGCTATTGCCGTCACGATAGCTTAACCTAGCGACTGATAAAGCCGCTGATAAAGTTGTAAACATTAGTAACGTCGTTTCGATAGCTTTTACAGTGCGACGCTCCTTACCATGGCCACCTAACAAAGTTTTTCACAAATTGTCCGCCAATCAGCATGTGTGAATTTGATTGAAAGTCACGCCTCCTTGCAAAGTTCGCACAGTTGTAAGTTGAACACCGTTGCATGGGTTGTTGAGTGGACAAATCTCTACGTAATTGTCAAATGTGAAAGTTTGTTGGGTGGCCACGGTAAGGCGCGTTGCACTGTAAGAAAGTCGCGATGCATGCTGTATCGTAAACAAAATAGATTCACATGTGCGCAGAGCCGTGAACGTGAGCGTGAGATATGGGCACCGGAAGCCACTGCATAAATAACTGGTTTTTATCGCTTTGCATCATTGAAGTACAACGTTTTACGATTGTTTTTGTTTCACCTAAATAAATACATTTTTTGAACTATAAAGTTCTTACGGTGTTCACTGCATTGGAGATGATCTGTGGCACTGCATACAGACAGCAATCTGCGTGAACTATTGATCGGAGAATCGATCTATTTAGCGTGTATTGAGCTAAAGAGATCGTGAAGAGAACAAACGAAACCTAAATTGAATTACAGTGAAAGATTATCTCAAAGGTCATTTTGTTTGCTGTGAACTTGCCATTGCAAAACAGTGTGTCAAATAATAGTTTAGTATTTCAAACTGTATTTTAATTTTAATGGCACTCAAAATTATGTCAAGAGCCATTTTGTTTCCTGTGAAGCTAGCATTGCAGTTAGTTAATAATTTTGTATTCCAATAATGTATTTAGTATTGTGCAGTAGGAAAATTAAACAGCAGCAACTTGAAAATGGGTGTGACAAAAGAACAGTATGGAGCCAGAATTGGTATGCATGACGTATTTTTACCTTTAGTGTATTCTATTTACCAACATTGAAATGCTTGATACAGTGGTATAGATGTGAGAATGAAGTGACAGTATGGGCAACTAAAATTGTGTGCTACAACATTCACGCACTGTTCTTAAGAGAATGTCAAACGATGTCGAGGAGAACCCTGGACCTAGAGTGTTTGATCCAGAAAAAGAAGTTAGTGCAGATATTCGCCAAGGCAGTGATGTGAACAAGCATCAAGGTTCTATCAATTTTAACGAATTAGTTCATCCTACTCAGACAGCTTGTGCAGACTTTAATTAAGGTAATGAATCTGTGTTTGAATCAAATGCAGGAAAACAATGTGTTACTGACTTATATATTAGTCAGTGAAATTGTGGTCTATCCAGGCTAACAAGCCCATGGATTGTGCCAAACGCGAAATCCAAAATGGTGTTGCTATTGCTGAAAAGGTCAATTGGTGATTTTGAAACAACCTAAGCAAGAAACAGGTAAATAAAATAAAATCAAAAATCGTAGAGAGAAGTATTACTGTTTTTCATCCTATTTCCAAAGGCTATACCTCGGACGACCCACAAGCATTTAAAGAATTGTGGTGAACTTCTTTCTCTGCACATCCAGTATCGCTCTCAAATTTTGCGATTTTAATTAACCATAGCTCAACACCCTTGTTTCCAGCACCTCCTCTTCTACCTAATGCATGACTTACCACATGTACGCATTGCGTACCTATGATTGTAACCGATAATTAAAATGTGGCAAATTATAACAGCGTGCTAAGAAACAAAATTCAGTACCGATGATTGTAACCGATAATTAAGTGTGGCAAATTATAACAACGCGCTAAGAAACAAAATTCAGTCTTTCTGGAAAACTATGATGAGGCAGAAACGTGATGTGAGCCATGATTTAAAGTGATTTTAATAAAAATAAGCGCTCTTCGCGTTAATTCTCTATCCAGACCATTCCACCCTCCATGCCATTTCTTTTTTTTTTTTTTTTTTTTTCTTTTTTTTTTCGAGATCATTAATTTTTGCGGTCCAAAATTAACATCATTTGCGTTCCGGGATGATTTGCGGTACAGTTTGGGGATCATTTGCGGACCCGTACAGACCCCCTCGTGCGCTGAGTCAAGAAAGGAAAAAGAAAAGAACAACAAGCGGCAGCCTAGGAGAAAAAGTAACCTGCGATGAGGCGTACTTTCCCTTTAGACAGGGCGCGAAAGGGCACACCTGACACGATTTCTTAACGAGTTGTCTACCGCCCACCTGTCAAGAGTGATGTTATCTTGTGTCATGTTAGTCTATAAATGTGAGCCAATCAGATTTTCCAGGAAATTGCCTGCACGTTGTTGCAAGAAGATGAACACAAATAGAATTCGGGCTGGAATATTTGCGAAGTCAGACTTATCCACTCAATGAAAGCTACTAATATTTCTTGCCGAATCCTTCATGTTATCAGGCGCAATCAACAGTACATTTAAGTGCTCCTGTGATCAAATTTTTTATCCCTTGAATTTTTAAGTTTATCACATAGAATTCCAGGAAAGATTAAAAACGCCGTTTACCGTTTGGCAATATCTGCATTGGTTCCAGAGATCTTTAAGTTTGAAGAATGGGTAAAATATGCAAATGAGAGCACTGATGACATCGTTCATTCAAGCCGATACAGCATCAAGTATATAAAATATAGCTATCTCGGTCAATTGGCAGCAGAGGTTATTGAAACTTGGTAGGCTAATAGTTCTACAGGCAACACACCTACGGCTGTAAAGGAATTGGTTCCCATGGCAACTCACTCTTTTCCAGTCCCCTCCAACCTGATTTCAATATTTTTGGTGATCTTAAGCTAGAAATACATTTAACAAGGCCACAAAGTCGACCTAACACATCTACAGCTGTATATGCTTCCAGGATCAGGCAGATGAGGCACCATTGGTAAATATCAAAATAGAATGCCAAACGTGACCGGCCAGCAAAGCCCTTAATAACATGGAGGTCTTGAACCCAGTATGTTGTCATGGTAATAAAACTGGTGTGCTCATATTGTGTAGGACACCTACTAGAATCTTACTACAAAGAATCAAGGCATTTCTGATACAAATTGGCTGAGATTGATATTTGATGAAAATTCGGTTGAGTTTATGACATCATCACTTGCTAATTTGTGTATTTTAAATAGTCGTCCACGGCATTCTGCTTCTCGTACAGACCACATGTTTATGTCTCGAAATGGCTTAGATAGTAAAGATGCGAATTTCGTCATAGTAGCACTTTAAGAAACTTTATTTAAACTCCAATATTTAAGATGTCAATAAAAACATGCTAATGTATCCGAAGAAAATGGACTTTGAGAAATTCTAGTTTTCCAGCAGCAGCTACTGAACTATCGTTTTGTAAGAAGTGTCACTATTAAAACCTTGATTAAAACCATTGTCCAGCCCTTCCGTAAGCAATATCGAATTTCACTGTCAAGCTCGGCTCATTCCCCGATTGTGGCATCACCAAGTTCTATTCGGCTCTTTTTGGATTCGCGAGTTGTTGCTTCCGAATGTATTCCAAAGGACTCACCACAACTACAAACGTTTTCGAGTTGGTGGAAGTGGAACAATGTTTTTTTTCTTCTGGAATGTTTGGGACTGTAAATAAATCTATTGCCAAATCCCGTAGGAAGAACAACTGTAATATCTTCTTTTAGACAAACCATTCTTCGGATGCATTCTCTCTTCTTTTCGTGTAAAATTTTTTGGACAAAAATTTAAAGTCGAAGTAACAGCAGCTGTAAACAGAGCCTAAATATCATATCTGTTCAAAATCCTTCTCGGCGGCCAAAATTTGTTAAAAGGGCATGGT
>NC_090871.1:61076374-61086374 GCF_036669935.1 Montipora foliosa
AAGTGGCTTAATTAGTGAAGAAGAGTTTGTGATTTCTTAAGAGGTTCCAAAACATCGAAGCTTTTAAAGTGAGCTTTTGGAGAAGTGTTTGCGATCTCGTGAGGGGTTTCAGAACATCAAAACTTGCTCAGTGGCTTAATTAGTGGAGAAGTCTTTGCGATTTCTTAAGAGGTTCCAAAACATCGAAACTTGTTAAGTCAACTAAAACACCACGAAGAACATGGAGACGTATAATTTCAGTCCATCCAAGAGCGATTAAAATTTTCAAAAAAAGTTGACATCACAAAAGGATACATTTTGTCATATGGCCCTTACGCCACCGCGCGCGTTTTCATTGCATAACTATTGGGAAAATCCCCGTATGAGGGCCGTAAGCATTAGCGCGAGCAGATCCGGAATTATGTACTTATTGACTGAGTGGGAGGGCCGGACGGGAAAATATTTGGCCCGAGGTCATGGCGTACGGACCGAGCGCAGCGAGCTCCGTGCGCCATGACCTCGGGCCAATTGTGTAAAACAAAAATATGCACAGAAAATTTATCTAAAATCTTGTTTGCATTTGCTTTTCTGGCTGAATCACTTTAATGTTTAAAAGCAACGAAATCCCCTAAAATTGCATCGCACGAAGCAGTATGTGTTCCTAGTAGGGCCGTACGGCTTTTTCCGGCCCTGCTCACGCTAATGCGTACGGCCCTCATACGGGCATTTTCCCAATGGTTTTGCAAAGAAAGCGCGCGCGGGACCGTACGGGCCATATGATAACATGCCCTACGGCTCTACTAGGAACATGTACTGCTTCGTGCGATGCAATTTTAGGGGATTTCGTCTCTTTTAAACATCCAAGTAATTTACAGCCAGAAAAGCAAATGCAAACAACATATTAGACAAATTTTCTGAGCATATCTTTGTTTTTTTTTGTTTTAATCCAACTTAACTTCTTCTGAGTGCTCTTAAATAGTGTAAACAGGCCGTATGATAAAATGCTTATCGACTGAGTTTAGGTCGGGCCGGACAGGAAAATATTTGGCCCTCGGTCATGGCGTACGGATCTCGCTGCCCTCGGTCCGTACGCCATGACCTTGGGCCAAATTTTTCCCGTCCGGCTCTCTCACTCAGTCAATAAGTACATATTCTTAACTGTATAATACTGCGCGGAATTTCTTAACAACGTACAAAAAAATCAAGTGGAGCTATGATCCTCGCAGTTATGACCGCAATTGCGTAGAAAAGCCTGAAATTTTCAGGACTTCAACAGGACTTCAACGGGGCTTGAACCCGTGACCTCGTGATACTGGTGCGACGCTCTAACAAACCGCTCTACCGCTGGGTAGTTGAAGGGAAAACGGAAGTCCTATTCCCTTTAATGCAGTACAGCGTTCATAAACCTAAACCGTTATCGTCGTCCTATTTTTGATGATTTAGCGGAGATAAAGGTTCTTTCTTGAAATTGCTTCAAGATTTCATAGCTCGCAAATGAACTGTAAGCCCACGACAACAGGAAGGGGTAATTCTCCGTGGCCAAGGTACTCCTGACCTCTTACCGACCAGAAACCGTTTCGCATAGTGCTTCAGACGAAACAAATCTCTTTAGTTCCGTTACTTCTGCAAAAAAACTACACACAAAACCATTTTTTCTCGCTTCGCGCGCGCGCTCGTGTATCGCGCTGCCCCCGCTAATCCGCCTGTTCTGCAGGCTAGTTTAAGGACGGTTTGCGCGGTTTACTGAATATGCGGGAAAAGCAGATCTTCACAATTGTTATTGAAATCCAAGAAGAAAATTGGGAGTAACCACACATTTTTCGAAGATAATTAATCAACAATATTTGTAAAAAGCTTGAAAATACAAACCGATGTATGGCGTTATTTTCCAAATTGTATCTTAAATCTCTGAAAAATGCGTGGTTATACTCAATTTCTTTTTGCATGCCAAGAGCACTTGCTAAGTTTTGCATTCTCCGCATGGTTTTGAACCGCGCAAAAATATCCCTGTATTAGTAAGCACCGCCAATAGGAAATCCGAGTATCTTGAGATGCGCAGAACGTATAGGAAACCCGAGATCGGAGAGCGTATGCGCGATAACAATATTGGGCAACGTCCTTAAGACAAGCAATTTTACTGGAAACTTTTTATTCTAAACAAGATTTGCTTGCTGGGAAACTACGATTCTTACGAGCCGTGAAAACTCAGACGGTATAAAAAACAATTTCCTGGCTGGAGGCGTGAAACTATATAATAGAGCTTGCTGGCAACTAAAGTCGATAACACTCTGCTCGCTGGTGCTGAGTAAAAGCTCTTTTTCGCACGGTAGTTAATATTTACACACAGAGTACTCCACATGCGTTGACAGGTCATTAAACATCACATACTAGATTTTTACAACATGTCGTTGAGCCCTCCTGATAAAACACACCAGAACAATGTAAAGGTAGGCAGTGTGTGAACACTTGCCTGACATGTTGAAAGGTCGTCATGAGTAACTCGTGAACGAGAAGCGTCAAACTGCGAGTTTCCTTCCCTGTCCGACTTCTTTGGGGCATTCTGTTTCTTCTTCAAAGTTCTTTCCTGCGCCTTACGAATCCTTTTCTCGTCTTCGGGGTCGCTTACGAGTTCCGCTGCCTGGTATTCTTTGACAGCGAGCCAGACCGCCTCGCTGTGATCCTCAAGTTTGATAATTTTCTGCTGACGTGAATAAGGCTTTCGCTTAGGTCCGCGAGCTTCTGCTCGGCTTTCTCGATATCCTTGGAGGCCAAAAAATTACGAGCTTGGTCAAGGGAACCAGAAAGCTCGGACCTTTTCGGCTTAAGCAACCCTATCAAACTTTTGCGTCTCGATCGCAATTTGGGAAATTAGACCCGACGAAATAGATTCAACCTTCCCGTCGAGATAGCTCTTAAAACGTTCAAATACGTCGTCTACATAAGTGTTGGTGCTGCTCTCGGAAGAAGTCTCGAGTTCCGGAGCCGGGAAGACGGCATAACAACAATAAAGCAAAATTACCACCGACCAGCTTCGCACGTGATGAAAACCGTGAGGCTACAAAATGCTTATATATACCTTTTGGGGTCTCCCAAGAGACCCCACGCGCTTACACTAATGTGTTAGCTGTGGCTAGCATGCATAACATGCTCACAGAGCTCACGCTGAACTTCGAAGGGAAATACATGTTGGGTGACCGTTGCAGACCAACCGGAAATTCGGATTGGTTCCCAGGCCTAGGCCTTACCTTCCTTCATGAATCGATTTCGGACGAAAATACAGCCTGGAAACGGAAGAATCAGTAAAATAGTACAGGGATTTCCCAAAATTTCTTTCCGATCGGAAAATCAGGAGTACCCCTAAAGATACACCAATTTTAGATAGTCGTAGAAACAGTGCAACTTTCTTTAATTTGCCAAACATGTTTCGACGGTAGATCCGCTTTTGTCAGTGTTACAAAGTCTAGAAGAAACTGAAAGACTAGCCTGCGCAGCAAGCGTTCCCGTTCGAAACGATTTTCAGCAAACTGGCCGCGCGAAAGATGGGGCCAGAGACTGAGAGAACGAAGACCCCCTGTTTTTGAAAAACGCTCACCTTTTAATGATTGACTTGACACACGCTGATTGACGTCTTATTAAGAAATTAGCCAATAAGAGATCACCATGTTAACACATGATGACTTCCGTCAAAACAAACGGAGGCAACGAGGAAACACCGAGCGATCAATGCAGAATTTGCCAGTGTGAATTTTACAGTTAAATTTGTAACGGCAGCCTCTCAGCCGGGTACGACTGGTTATGTTTCTTCCGAGAATTTGTTTAAACCAACGAAAAGAATCGCTAGTTGTCCTTCAGTAGCATTTGGAGTAATGATTGCAAGTTCGAATGAAGCCTAACACCAGGGGCACCCAACGAATCTGTTCCTCACATTATCTGTTCCCCAGAGGAATCTTGCTGGCTGGCAAAAATACAGGTGTTTCGATGAGCTGGCTGGGAAATTTTGTTATTGATAGAGGTTTTGCCTGGGAATTACTGACCTTTTCTAGCATTTCAATCCGAGTTGGCTGTAGAAACTCTGAAGACTGAGGACGACTAAAAATAAAAAAATAAAAATTAAAAAAAGAACCCCTTCCCTCTCCCAAACATACGACGGCTGGTCAGAGTGATTTTGCTTGCGGGAAAAACCTGTTTTGTCCCGGTTTTGTCGCTTTTGTTTGGTCGTTTTGGATCGAGGGATTTGAAACCGCGCGGAATTCCTGGCTGGGAAATAAATTTTGATCAGCTGGCTGGGAAACCAACCAATTTTATCTAGCTGGCTGGGAAATTTCTTGTGTGTCTTGCTGGGAAAAAGGAACAGATAATGTTTTCCCAGCAACACTGAAAAACACCTGAAAATGCCTTAATAACATTTATTTTCATTAACCGGGGTATAATAAAACATTTTACAACAAATTGGTCGTTGGGTGCCCCTGTAACACTACTGTGAAGTTTTTGTACCCAATTATTCCATCAGGGATCAACCCTAGTATTGGAATTGGGCCCACACAAGGACAGAGAAAAACTCTGACCAGGGTGGGATTTTAACCCACGACCCTCGGATTAGATCACCGCTGCTCTACCGACTGAGCTACAAGGCCAGAACGGGAGCTGGCCTTGGGTATGTGAGATGTTATTCACAAGGACAAATTCGTGCTTCAGTACCGTCCAAACTTTTCGTCAACCAAAGTTCTACCAAAGTTTTGTTAAATAACGAATCTTTTGCTTTAGTGAATTATGGAAACGTTTAATGTCCATAGTGGCTTCAACAGGCCACTTGCACTAAGAGGTCACGTGACCAATGCTTCCCTTAAACAGTGAGTTGTAATCTTGCGGTTGCCAAAAATTGACAGAACACATAAAAATTATCTTACACGCGAAATTTGAGAGGAAACGCATTTAAGGGAAATATTTTATGGTACTTTGATTTTTCATCAAAGTAGCATGATTTGTCTTGGCCGCCATGTTGGAGGGCATACTCTTGCCCTCCAACATGGCGGCCAAAACTACTTTTTGCTTATATCTTGTTAAATGTTTGATAGTTGAGTTCAGATGTGCCATAAACGTTACCACATCATCTTTTCAACATTTTCCTTGAAGTTCAAGTGCAAAATTTGTGTCAGTGGTCACGTGACCAGCTACGGACTTTCTCATTTTAAGCAAATGGTGCGGGTTTGAAAAACCAAATCACTATTATTTTGTTTAAGAGATGACCCACTAATAGTGCTTCGAAGGCAAAATCATGTAACTTTCATTTTCATAAAAACGATGTGACATGACCTCTTAGTGCAAGTAGCCTACTGACGCGTAAATAATAACATTGAATTTTCCTTGATGGATATCGTCTAAGCTGTCCAGATTTTCATTTAAATCACAGGCTGTCATTTCCATAGAGGAGCAATTGCAGAATACCCGGCCCGCCAAATATCCTACTTAAAAAAGCTGCCAACGCGGTCCACAGTCCCGAAGTCGATGAATGAAAAGAAAAGTGTTAAAGGGCAAGCAGTGAAATGAACTGCCACCGTGGTCCGCAGTCTCGTAGTCGTTGAATGAAAACCGGTGGTCAACTAGAAAGCCTTCGCTACTTTGACCACCATACACATTTTATAACCTGTACTGTAATTATTTTATCTTAAAACCATGTGTTGTGACTATACTTTTCTTTCTATGTTAATTTTATGTAAATAGTGTAAAATAAATAAATGAAATAAATAAATAAATAAAATGAACTGCCACCGCGGTCCGCAGTCCCGTAGTCGTTGACAACCTAGTCCCCAGGGTCCATTCCAAGGAAGGGAAGAAGAGAGACCCTGGGGACGAGGTTGAGTCGTTGAGTGAAAACTATTAAAGGGCAACCAGTAGAACGCACTGCCACCGCAAAATGAAAGTTAACATTTTACGAGAATGCTTAGGCCTAATCACTGAAGCGAGCGCTTGGGCTTAATCAGTAAACGAGGCTAGTGCTTTCTCCCCTTCACACGATCTCATGAAAAGTGTAGTTAACAGAACCGCAACATGAAAGCTAAAATAAATAGGAGAGTGCTTAGACCTAATCACTGAAACAAGCGCTTAGGCTTAAACAGTAAACTAATCCTTTCTTCTTCTTCACACGATCTCGTGAAAAGTGTAGTTAACGGAACAGAAAAATGAAATTTAAGAAGTGAAGCGATTGCAGAATACAAGCTTTAGGAACAGAGTCCCATGCCACTGCGGACAAGCAGCGTTGTTAAATTAAACACGACTGCGGGACCGCGGTGGCAGCTTTTTTAAGTAGGACATTTGGTGGGCCGGGTATTCTGCAATCTACCCTACTCTTTGTGACAAGTGTGTGGGTTCTTTTACGTCCGGCACAGGATCATGTACATTGAAGAGCTGTGAGACGGGGCGTAAGGTTTATCATCCTTGTCCGAAAAGACTTAAACGTCTAACCATTTGCAGATGTCATTACAGAGGCTGCACTTTCTCCTCAGTTATTTGAAGGCCCTGAATGTTGGTCCGGCCGAAGTTGAACTCACGACCTGCTGCACGACAGCCCGGTGCCCAACCAACTGAGCCACCTCACACTTGTGCTTGTTTCACCAAGAGGAACTGACATGAGTGAAGCACAAGCACAAGTGCGACGACTCACACGCAACCTTGAATCTTACTAGATGTTATCATATGGCACGTATGGCCCAGCGTGCTTTCATTGTAAAACTATTGGGAAAATCCCGGTATGAAGGCCGTGCTCATTAGCACGAGGATGGCCGGAAAAAGCCGTACTGCCCTTTGTACTGCCCTGTTACATGTAGGAGCACACATTGCTCTGTCCGGTGCGATTTTAGAGGATTTCGTCGTTTCTTAACATCCAAGTTATTTACAGCCAGAAAAGCAAATACAAACAACATATTAGATAATCTTTCAGTGCAAATTTTGTAACTTTTCTTATCCAAATTTCATCTTCTGGGTGCTCATGAATAGCGTTAAGAGCCCATATGATAAAATGCTTATTGATGAGTTTAGGTCGGGCCAGACAGGAAAATATTTGGCCCTCGGTCATGGAGCATGGACCTTGCTGCGCTCGGTCTGTATGCCATGACCTCGGGCCAAATGTTTTCCCGTCCTACCTTCCCAATAATTACATATTCTCCGACGTTACTATGATTGAGTATTTCCTGATTTTCCTTGCTTGTTTCACGTGTGAGAACATCCAGGCTGTCCTTAAGCTTGTGCTTGTGTCTATTACACAAATGGGAACCTGGCTTAAGTTTCTGAGGAACTGAGTTGCTGTGTTGGTTGTGGAAGTGAAACTAATTTAGTCAACGCCATAGTCTGGTTCCTTCTGCCTAGTCTCCATTGTAGATCAGAAGGTCGGGGTTTGCCTTTCTTTGGAAGGAGCGTTCTGATTTTTTCTGATTATCCTAGAGTCATCAAACATCTCATTGATTTACCTGGGATAACATTTGCATGTATCACCGGTTGTCTTGAACTGAATAAACACCCTTAAGACACCAAGACTCTAAAACAAAGAAAGTAACCCAAAACCCTCAATTTGGCTAACCCTAGGCCTAACTAGGCCTAAAGTTGGATTTTAGGCCTAGGGTTAGCCAAATTGAGGGTTTTGGGTTACTTTCTTTGTTTTCGAGTCTTAGGGTCTTAATGGTTTTAAAAGTGTTTGTTTTCAAGACACCCCGTACAATCTGATTCACTACATTTAGTCGCTATATTTTCGTTCTTTGTCATATTTAATTGTGATGAGACTTTGATAATTTCTTGTATTTTTTAGTATAATTTGTCTTCATATTGAATAAACGCTGGTTTCCGCTGTCATTCAGGCACCCAGCACAGTCACACTCCATTTGTCGTAGTGTCATTTCAATTATTGCCTCGCTTTGCGAGCTGTGCGCAGGGTAGTAATGAATTTTGAAACCATCTGACAATTGTAAATCCTTCAGAATCTGTTTTTAAAAGGTCTGTTTATTTTTTAATATTTGAAAGAAAAGAGAGCTATTGAACTTTTATTGCAAAGAAGAATCCAAATCTGTCCTAAGAATTTTGAAACTATCTGACAATTGTAAATCCTTCAGAATCTGTTTTTTTTAAAGGGCCGAGTTGTGAAAATAAACTTATTTGTTGCGTAAAAATGATAACATTAGTTTAGTCATGATTAAGTAGTTGTGTGTTTCAAACTTTACAAGGACGGGTACTTGTACTGTACATATTCATTGCCGTGAATTTTACATCTTAAAATTCCCACTTCCTCCTCCTGTCTAATTTTGTAGCTCAGTCGGTAGAGCAGCGGTAATCTAACCCGAAGGTCGTGGGTTCAATTCCCACCCTGGTCAGAGTTTTTCTCTGTCCTTGTGTGGGCCTATTTCCATCTGTAGGGCTAACGCTCACATGGTTTACATGGGTAGAAATCTAGCACTTTACATTACCCTCCAATACTTAACTAATTCTGTTTCAAAATTTACCCTTCTTGGCAGGAGGGAAACGTCTGCGTGGGCCTCTTAACCAGTTTAATACCAGCTATAACCAGTTTGAATTGCCATTCATGTATTACAGATGTTCCCCATGTGTCTAAAGTTTGCCAGATACTGATAAATTTGGAGGCACTGTGGACGAGTGGTTCATGCGCATGCCTTGAGATCCGGAGATCCCAGGTTCCTGACCACTAGTTGAATTTTATCCTGGTAGTCCCTGGTTCAAGCTCTCACCTGCACTTGTAAATAGTCAGATGGTTTGCCTCCGACCAGTTGGGATTCTTAACAGTTGTTGTTCTGTTCTGTCGTTTCAATTACCCTAAACAGTCCCTATCGGGAGTGGCCAATGAAGTACGTATGTATCAAAAATTCATGATGTATGCCACACGAACGAAGAGGACTTTTCGGTATTAAACTTGGAGTTGGTTTGCAAATCCTACAGAAGGGGAGCGGCTTTTCAGTAGCATAGCCTGCGTGGGAGGCTCTCGTTGCTCCACGGGCACCCAACGAAAATTGTTTCCAAAATTCATAATAAAACATTTTTTTTTTAAGTTTTAAAATTTTCCTGGGGAAAAAAGGTATTCCGCACTTCCAGGAAGATTAAGGGCAAACTTCCAGCTCCCACCAGCCGACTTAGCCTTCGTCGCAGACAGACTAAACCACCGGACTATAACTATGTTTTGACTTAGGTTTCGAGTTACATGTCTGGCTACGCGCAGGCTACAGCCGACGTTGTGTCACTGTTTCCCAGCCACCAAAGAACGGCGTAAATCTAAAGCGCTCGCCGTACCGGTCAAAACTGGTTTTTTTGTCAACATGTGATAAGGTGAACCAGCGGTAAGGTGTCAGCCTTGGTTTGAAATGCTGAAAACATTTAAAGTGTCTATCCGGCCTACAGGGTTTTCATGGTTTTGACATCTCTATAAAGCGTAGATAAATGTCCCAAATATAATTTTTCGATTCCACCACTTTTTGACCCCTAAATCAGGCATGAATTAACCCTGGAGGCCGTATAGACACTTGGAAGTTTCCCAGTGAAAGGGTGCCAGCTGAATTTCCACTGCGGAACACCTTCGTTGGGTGCCGCTGTTGTTTTGCTTGCTTGAAGGGGAAGGAAAATGGAGAACAGGCGGGAAACCTTTTCAGGCCTTTTTCGGGTGTCACAATTCCCTCTTCATCTTGTCACCAAACTCCACATGATAATTGTGGAACCTCTATAATAAATTATTATTTTGCTTTATTTGTTTGTTTTTTGTTATCTTGGAACCACGTTAAAATACAAGCCTATAGAAACAAGTGAATGAAAGTATCACAAATGGCTTTTCGGGGCGCGAAAAGTCTATGGAACTTTCATCGGAAATTTCGAGAAACAAACATTCAAAGAAACTTTAGGACTATTGTTCTGGTAAAATGCTCTATCGTTGAACCTCGATGTGGCTCTCAGAATTATGAGGCAAAATGTGAAGACAACCTATTATAGTCCTGGAGAATATCACCTACATCAGGGGCGGATCCAGGATTTTTCT
>NC_090871.1:61096374-61108874 GCF_036669935.1 Montipora foliosa
CCGTGATGTGGGCAACAAAGGAGACTAATGTTGCGCATGCGCGTCATCACCCAGAAATCCCTTGAAATTCAGTCATATTCAGGTAACTACCTCCAGGTGATCTGGTGACGTAATTTGGAGGACTTGGAAGAAAAATTTTAACGCCGTATCCCACAACTGCGCGGGGCCTTAGATGTTGTTTCCAAACTCCCTGCAGTACCTTGCATCGCCAAAACTCAACAGATCATTACGTGTCTACCACATTTCCTGTTACTGAATGAACATTCATGTAGAAACGACGAGATCTAACCTGGCTTCTGCCATGTTGAATTAAAAAATAAGGCCGCGCGTGGTTGTGGGATACGGCACTAAAATTTTTCTCCCCAGTCCTCCAAATTACGTTACCAGATCACCTGGCTGGTGTAGGCACTGTTCCCGCGTTTCGAATGAATACCGGACCACTATATGAGTGCCTACACCAAGTAGTTACCCATATTCATTCGAAACGCGGGAACATGAGAAATGGCTGATGTAGTGCTGGCATCGTTAATATTCATCGCCTGTTTCCAAAAGGAGGGCACATAGTGAATGCAAAGATGATGAGTCATTTGAAAGACTTGGGCATTACCTTATCTTTATGACCGATATCGTTAATATTTAAGAGACTTCAACTCAGAATGGAGTGCTGTTTAATAATAAAGTAAGTCGGACTTAAATTGAAATGCGAGTTTACATCCAAGAATATGGATAAAATGGCGTTTGAAGCGAGGACAACTATAAATCAGCTAACAAGATGGAGTCGAAAAATGGCAGCCCACTGGTGAAGAACATCTCAATTCGCTATAAAGCTTCCCAACCTTGAAATTTTGAACCACATGGTCGATGTAGAGTCGGTAGTTGTTCTGGAGAAGAAATTGGGCTGATTTTGAATCGTGAAGCGAACAGATTAAGCCAAGACGCAAGACTTTACTTTACGAGTGCTCCAGATTATTTAAATTTCCTTGGCAAAAAATATTTTGATTCTTTTTTTCGAGACTATTGTCATAGGCCGTGATACGGGAATTCCCGCTTGCTGCAGTAAGCCCAACAACCAAAGAAAAGATTTGGTAAAGAAATTGTCATTTAAAGTGGCAAGGCTCAACACAGCAGGTTTCATGTGATACGGTGTTGTCTACAAAATGGCTCCAAATCTTATTTTGATATCATCTCACTCTGCCCTATTGTGTCTTTGACTTGGCAAACTTTCACGTCTGAAAATTAAACCACTGAAAAAGCATTAAATTTGAAGCTTTTTCAATTTGTGTTTTGTCGTATTTCCCCTTAGCTGCGAAAGTTTCAAGTTGATGAAATGACGCGCACAAGTAATTCTAACTCGGGAGAACGAAGCTCAAGTCGGCATCTCATCCGTTCTCGTGGCCAAATCTAAGAAAATAATTCGTGATACGGGAATCGACACACAAATATCAGAAGAATAATTTGAGTCAAACAGTTTAAATTTGAAAGTGGCAAGGCGCGCGCAAGCGACAAGCAAAGTGAGCCTATTGTCCTATTGAAATCTGTCACTTCGAGCCAGTCAGTTTGATCGGACGTCGCCTTAATCAATAATACTACGGTGCAGGGATGGCGCAGTGGTGAGAGCACTCGCCTCCCACCATTGTGGCCAAGGTTCGATTCCTCGACTCGGCGTCATATGTGGGTTGAGTTTGTTGGTTCTCTACTCTGCACCGAGAGGTTTTCTCCGGGTACTCCGGTTCCCCCTCTCCTCAAAAAACCAACATTTGACTTGTTGTGTTAATTGTTAATTTCACGTTACAGTGTCCCCAATTAGTGCTTCAGCGCTAAACCTACTAGACACTTAACCCTTTCACTCCCAATAGTGCCACTTATAGATTTTACTCTGTCTAACGCCAGACGATTTTACTCGTCAATGGGGAACCCCACGGGGCTGAAAGGGTTAAATAAAGTTGCTTTCCAGCGATATCTTGCCTAGTGAGTTTCGAAGCTTTGCTAAATTTTAAAAAATCCCAGTCATTGTGGATACATCGTAAACTAATTTTGCAGGAAAAAAAATGGAGATTGACACTGGTTCATAATTAAATTATTTATTTCGTTGCACAAAATTTGCTCATCTGAGGCGAAGTACTATTTACATTTGTGAAAACTGCTTACAACAGGAATATTAAAACCCGAAAATATTACAGAGAACATAACATGCACTATGCCACCAATAGAAATAAATGGCATATAGTCAACTCTACTAAACAAGTAAAGACTCTTATTTCTATTTTAAATAAATTATTCATTTATTTGGGTATTAAAGCTTTCATGTGCTGTTTCGATTTTAAAGAGTATGATCATTCCAAAAGTATTTTCCAATAATGGATAGGCAGAATTTTCTTGTACATGTATTGGTTATAGCATGAAGAAATAAATGCTGTAAAGATGCATCCTGAGTTGAATGATTATGTTGCTCCGAAACCAGTAATATGGAAAAAAATTACATGGTTTATCGCCACAAAGACAATTATGCATAAATAACAGGTGTACATTTTAGCAATATCATGAAATTTCAATAGACCTAAGGAAACATAATGGGGGGGGGGGGGGTAGGGGAACATCATTGATGATTCTGATAACTTTATTTTGCAATTTTATAAGCTGTGACAATGGGTTTTCATAATTAATATCCCGCAGTATGCAGCCATACAGTAACTATGGTTAAATAAGCGAATGATAGATACTGATTAGACAATGTTTACTGACAATGCTTAAAGGGGCTAGGTCACGCTATTTTAGGTAGTTTTGTTTAATTTTGTTAATTATGAGCTCTAAACGTCAAATTGGCAGAGAAAGAATCTTTCATTTGCAAAATCACGGCAACATAACAACTGAGAATGATTTTCAAGCTTTGTAAATGACATTTTGATATAGACTGATATAAATTTGAAAAAAGGTGGGCTGACGTTTTTCAAATTTACCCAAATTCAATCCATTTCATTCCTCTCCAGTTTTGTCCATCCATGTCCCTTCTTGGCTTCCCTATGTTTTGTTAGAGTTCTTCTATAGTTTTGAACAGATATTTTGATATTTTAGTTAATTCTATGACCACTTGATCAGTGCTGAAAATGCCTAAAATAGCGTGACCTAGCCCCTTTAACGGTCCTTAATGATGATGTTAATACATTTACTAACTTTGTTACAAATATAATGAATATGATCATGCCAGGAAAGATGATGGCCAATATAGATATCATACCCAAGTATCTAAAGCTTGAAACTTGTTCAAGGCATTGACCAGCAAAAGTTAATGAAGGAAGTACATTGAAATTTACTTTCTGATGATAATTGAAGATCAGATATTTAGTTTTTGTTAAATTTAAAGTTAATAAATCTTGGTAGTTCAGAGCCAGTGTGAGTTAGAAGTTCATCTATATATAGGGATGATATCTGTTGACAAGCATTGCTGTGCCAACCACAGGAACAAAAGACGCTTTGTTTCAACGGCCAGTGAGCCTCTGGTTGGCAAATTAATGACACTAGGTAAACAATATCTTCCCTACAGTGTTTTGGCATGCTGCATTGCAGAGGTTTTCCCTCCACATAATGTATCTCTGTTACGAGCCTAGGAAGGCCCATCAGGGAGGCGCTTATCTCTGGTTTCCGTAGCATGAAGCGACTAGGAGTATTTATACTCCCCCCTGGATGGGATGCTAGTCCATCGCAGGGTTATCCCCAGCATTACGCCGGTACCCATTGATACACCTGGGTGGAGACTCTCCACCCAGAGAGGCACCATGAGAGTAAAGTGTCTTGCCCAAGAACACAACACAATGTCCCCGGCCAGGCCCCGAACCCGGACCACTCGATCCGGACTCGAGTGCACTAACCACGAGGCCACCGCGCCTCCCCACATAATGTATAATTTAAACAAATTGCTATTTACAGGGTGCCAAGTGGGTAAAATGGTCAGAAAATGAGAAAATCGGGTTTTTTATTACTTAAAAATAGGAACATTGCAGCATTTGCACTTGAATAGGAAAAGTAATGAAAATGCCTAATTGAAGTCATCACTGAGAAGTTCAAAACTATTGTTTTTAAATCAACATGAAGTACAAGCTTACAACATTTTTCTCCAGCCATGAGCACAAAAAAAAGATATTTTTCCTGAAAAACCAGCGAATTTAAAAGGCTCAGAAAAATAGGAAATAACAATAGCTTGCTCATTCATCAACTACCTACAGGTTACTACAGTACCCTTATTATCTACTTTCCGATTTCAATCCATGGTGACTTAGTAAATCTTCCACGCACGTTGCTAATTGTAACTAGTAGTTAAGATTTAGGAACTGGTAAAGAAGAAGACGTTAATGACGCTGGCGTTTCTAATAAGGTTTCTGTGGACAAGAAGGAAGGTACAGACCTGCCAACCCCTGATAAAGGAAAATCTGGAGATTCTATAAAAAATAGTGAGATTCTATTTTTTTCCCGATCAAGATTAAACAAACCCCTTTTGCATCGAGAAAAGTCATTAACAGTTTATTTAAATGTTTTATTTGCGTCCCCTGTTGTAAGAAGATGCAGCTTTCTTTGATGATTCTATAGGTCATCACTAGGACGAAACTTATAGCAAGGTGTCATGGGAGACACCTGGGAATTAGGCCTCGTTCCCAGGGCCTACTCCCCTTTCAAAATGACGGACAGACACGAAGAAAAACGATTAGTTATTGAACACAAGCGAAAATCACAGCTGGGTACAAAAAAGTAAGAACAGTGTTCTTCTTTATTAGTTTTTCAATTTATGGCACAAGCATTCCTCGTTAATTTCCCATTTTTATTCTGATTCAACAACTTAAATCATTTCAGAATGATTTTTTTCAAAACCCGTGAGATTGAGGAGCCTTGTCGTGAGACCGTGAGAAATGACAAAAAATCGTGGGACTCACGGCAGAACCGTGAGAGTTGGCAGGTCTGAAGGTAAAATACATTAATTTTTTAAAGGACATTTAATAGGCTGCGCTAGCTTATGTTGGCTTGAGATTACATACAAAACGAAAGGAACAACGAATCTTACCTTAGCAGACTTGACAGCACGGCCTCGGCTGAACAACCATCTCAATCTATCTATGACAACAACATTCAGGAACATTTTAACTCGGAAATCTGCGCAAATCAATTGTGTATGAAGCCACGGACGAAAAATCGATCACGCGAAAGTGAAAGACTTAAAAGAAATCAGCTTCTACCACTGAAATACCACTATTCCGAAAGAAGAAAAGGTGTACATGTCGCTGCTGCTATAAGAAATCTCTGGAGCAAGTAATCGAACAAGACATCTTTGGCCGCCATTTTGTTTGTTATTCGCGCGCGCGTGTGAAAAAGCCTGGGTACAAGCAAAACCATCGACCAATCAGACAAAAGTCTTCTTTGTTGATGTGGGTTGGTTGTCGCTAAATATGGTATTTGCCTTCTGTTCGCCCCTTTCGAACACATTTTAACGGAACAACGAAATGTTAGGTAATTTATCCGCAAATTCATCGCTGTCTGTGGTTTTTTCATTGGCGAAAGCGCATCGTCAAAATGATACTTCAATAGTTCATTGTTTGAAGTGCGAACGTGTGGCCAATTCGGAGGAAATTCGCCCATATGGGCAGCCCTTTCAGTTGTTTGTCAACGGAAGGTACATAATTGCAAACGATTACCTGAGAAACAATGGGATAGGAAAGGGAAGTGTCATTTTGACTGAAGGTAATTGCCACATCTCAACGACAGAAAGGCATCTGGTAAGTAATCTTTTAGAGTTTTATGTGTCTGGTCGATTTTGCAGGGTTGGACATTAGCACTCGCCCGCTCGCCAAGGCGAGTCTCTCTAAAATGTCGGGCGAGCGCAAATCATCAATCACTCGCCCGTTTGGCGAGTACGATTTTCGTCGGCAAGAATTATTTAAATTGCGAAATAAACTGCAGAATACCCCGCCACTCGAACTATATTCCACGGTACGCGGTACCCAGAAATAGGAATGTACAATACTGTAGCCTGTTGCAGGCTCTCAGATAGTCGAGAAAACAAAAAGAAATGCGTGTGAAAAGCGAGTGGGGGCTTGGGTCGAGGCGAGGCGGGACCCAAGCCCCCACTCGCTTTTCACACGCAGTTCTTTTCGTTTTCTCGACTATCTGAGAGCCTGGAACAGGCTAACAATACTGTAGAATACCCACTTGGACTAAATTCCAAATGAACCACAGGCTGCCCAGGCTGAAAATACGTGGTGTATGCGACAGTTTGTGTATATAGAGAATTGTATGGGAAAATCACCGATCGTAAAAAAATTGTGTAAATAACTATCTCATTTGAAATAAAGTTTTCCTACCTCAAATGTGTGACAAACTTGTCTCTTTTGCCGAGTTTTGAGCCATTCTGACGCCGTTTAGTGAAGTGATCCGGAAGGCCGTTACTGAAATAATAGGAAGGCCGGTAACTCCATCCATCGCCATTCACCTCTTCAGCTTTCCTCAGAGGCTAACCTGCGATCAGGCTCTATTTTAGTTTCGCGTGCTACGTAATGTGGAGTTGGCGAAACGAAAAATAGAGCCTGACCAAATTCCTCTTCGAAATTCCTTCCGCCCACCTTTTTTGATTGATTGACATGTCCTTCATCGGCCAATCAAATTTACTTCCATTACACCAATACACGCGTGGACGGTAGATTCACGCTATTTTGTTTTGACCAAAGTTAATTACCGTGGGAGGAATATTACAAACGAATTCGAAAGTTACCGTTGGCTTTAATTTGAGAAAAACACATTGAAAGCATGGGGAATGTTTTCGACGACTATATTGCGGCAAAGGCCGGTGTAATTCTCCCTCCGAACTTCACTGAATATGCAATCTTTTAAGCTTGACATCTTAATTTGTAATTGAGATAACCTAGCATTTTGTCGTTGGACGGTTTGGCAATAGATTTTTAAAGAAAAAAAAAAGAGAAATACATTATTCCTTTAACGTGTTTGCCCATGAAGGTTTCTTTGGTGATTTTTTCGGGTAATATCTTCAGTTGCAGTGTATTTCTAGAATTGCGCGCAGTAAAATCATGATACGTTTGGCTGTTAATTTTTTGATGGAGTACGAACAGTAAGATGGACGCGCAAAGTTTCTTTTATTGTTGTACAATTGATCGCTCTGGAAACATGCCATTTTAGTTTCTGGAGTGTGAGTTTTAAGTTAAATCAGCTGGAAATATTATGAAGTGTGCAAAAAAACCGTGTCATGTTCAGTAAATAAATAAAGCCGTTTGTACACAGATATTCAAAACATGCATTCGTGTAACTTGCGATTTTATCAGCATCTCCTCCTGTTGATATATATGTCCCTTGTCTCATCCAGGAAACCAATATGCATCGGCTTTCATTGCCATTTGAAAGAACCAGCTATTTAGCGGCTTTCAAAACATCAGGGAAGTTTGTGCCAAAGTACTTTCAACCCCATGGCCACAGAGCTCGACAACGGAATCGCTAATTTCACTCGTTCCAGAAATTCAAACCCGATTCTGGACAACTAATGAGATATTTCAGATGGCATATCTCCATTTATACAAATAAAATCAAGTTGCATCGTCCACGGCATTGTAAGAACAAAAGGGAGCAAATTCCTTCGCACACTTATGGCGGATTCTTCGCGAGAGCTCCGCGCAATCACGATGGCATTTTCACTTCCGGCGTTTCAACAGCCAATCAGATCACGAGTTTGGTCGGCCAAAATTTGGCCGACCAAACGGAATTCTTGAGAGACTTTTGGTCAGGCCCAATTTTAGCGAGCGACGACATAAGAGAACATATGGGCGAAGCTAAAAATGGGCCTGATCGCAGGTTACAGAGGCTTGTGACCGGGCAGTCAACAACGGAAACTCGCAAGGTGGTTTCAGCCTCAACTCTGATTGGTTCATTTGAATTTGCCCGCGCGCTGGCAACACAACCGTTGTTGACTTGTGACCGGGCAGTCAAAAACGGTCGTGTTGCCAGCGCGCGGTCAAATTCAAATGGACCAATCAGAGTTGAGGGTGAAACCACCTTGCGAGTTTCCGTTGTTGACTGCCCGGTCACAAGCCTCTTGAGGAAAGCCGAAGAGGTGAACTTTAAGGCAAAGTTTTCGTTCGTCACGAGTCTTTCGGCCGCCGAAACACACGTATTTGGAGTCAAATTTATTGGGCTTTATGGAACTGTTGTTTTTATTGCGATTCGGGACTTTTCCTGTTGAGGAGAAAACGATTTGTGGAGTGAGGTCTGGCCAGCGATGGATGGAGTTACCGGCCTTCCTATTATTTCAGTAACGGCCTTCCGGATCACTTCATTAAACGGCGTCAGAATGGCTCAAAACTCGGCAAAAGAGACACGTTTGTCACACATTTGAGGTAGGAAAACTTTATTTCAAATGAGATAGTTATTTACACAATTTTTTTACGATCGGTGATTTTCCCATACAATTCTCTATATACACAAACTGTCGCATACACCACCTATTTTCAGCTTGGGGAGCCTGTGAATGAACTAAATTTCTAGCCTGCAAGCAGGCTCTTCCGTTGAAAATGGCGCGCGGTCGAAATATAAGGGCTTGGTAACTAGTTACCAGGCTACTAAATTTCAAAATGGCGCAGCGATGTTATATGTGCTGGCTACGCGGTGCGCCGTGACATTCCTCGTTCTTAAAGCGTCAACGCCTAAGTAATTCCACAGACAAGAGACTGTGGAACTGTGGACTCGGAAGAGCGCACGTCACCAGTATTAACAAAGTGAAAACCTGACAACAGAGATCTTGTGCTGAATATAGCACTTGTTTACTGATTAAGCCTAAGCGCTCGTTTCAGTATTAGGCCTAAGCACTCTTTAAAAATTTTAGCTTTCATTTTACGGTTCGGGTAACTAGAATTTTAACGAGATCGTGTGAAGAATATAGCCTTCGTTTCCTGATTAACCCTAAGCGTTCGTTTCAGAAATTAGGCCTAAGAACTCTTTACAAATTAATTTAAGATTTCATTTCACGGTTCGCTTAAACTACGCTTTTTAACACAATCGTGTGATGAATATAGCACTCGTTTACTGATTAAGCCTAAGCACTCGTTCCAGTGATTAGGCCTAAGCACTCTTAAAATTTTAGCTTTCATTTTACGGTTCGGTTAACTAGACTTTTTACCAAGACCTTGAGAAGAATATAGCACTCCTTTACTGATTAAGCCTAAGCACTTGTTTAAAATTTTAGCTTTCATTTTACGGTTCGGTTAACTACTCTTTTTACCGAGACCGTGTGAAGAATATACAGTACCGCTCAAAAGTAAGTTACCACCCACCCTCGCGAGACGAGAGTCACGTCTCTAGAGACGAGAGTCTCGTTTCTAGAGACGGTTCGAAAAACTGTAAGTGTTTGCATAAACAAAAACTTTCCGAATGTATTAACCTGTTTACGAAGACACTAGCGCTCCAAAACGTAAGGCGTGACACTAAAGTTTTCGTTGAAAATGCAGTTGGTGGTGGTGTATTATTGTCTTTGCTTGTAAACATCTGCCCATGAAATCTGCATACACTGTAGTACTTTGATTCGAAGCTGATTTAGAGAAGAAATGTTTCTTTACACTTGCACGACAGCATGCGGTTGGCGGTCGGTGTGTTTTTGTCTTTGCATGTCCACCTTTAAACCTCGAATCGGCCCGTGAAATCTACAGTCATTATACTTTCATTCCAAGCTGATGTTGAGGATAAATGTTTCCATAATTTTGCGCGGCAGCATGCGGTTGGCTGTGGTGTATTATTGCCTTTGCGTGTCGACATTTAAGCGTCGAATCTGCCCGTGAAATCTACATACATGTAATACAATGTAGTTACGAAGTCGATTTCGAGGCGAAATGTTTTGATAAACTTGCGCGGCCGCATGTACATGTAAACACTGTTAATCGATCGATTTCCTGAAGTAGTAATTAAAGGTTAAATCCATCGAACTGCCATAAAAATTTGTCTTTCAAATTCAAGCGAGTTTATCAGGCGGCAAGTGAAGAGAACGCAGTGACAAAAGTGATGCACATTTCAACAGCTTAATTAATCAAAGCAGCAAAAAACATACCAAGAAGTCATGTCGCCTTGTTTGCTTACTAAACGGAATAATCGGTCGGCTTGCATTCATTCACACAATACGTTTAGTCTTCTTTTTTTTGCCCTTCCAATCTCCAGAATGTAAACTGCATTTCTGAAAATTTCGTTTACACTGTAGTAATTTACCCAGTTGTTATTGCTCATTATCATCGCATCGGTGCTGTTAATGATAAAAAAAACTCTCATTATTACTATTGGTCATGACTTTTATTACATTTGGTGGCTCCTAAAGGAGCCGTTTTCTTTATCTTTCTTCTTCTTTCTTCTTTGGAGATTCGTTCACCAGAAGCACTTCCTTCACGTTGGATGACGAGTGGCACAACTTTCTGCAGGTGATTTATATATGTGGTGCACTTGGTCGCTGTAACACGCTCAGTCCAAAAACGCCTGATCCCCTCAAGCAGCTCGTCTTTCGTCTTGGGTTTAACGATTGCAGGAAGAAAATGCTTCAACTCGTGCCACATCATCTCTATTGGATTTAGGTCTGGGCTCTCGGGCGGCATCTTCCACCAGTTGATTCCTTTGCGCTCCATAAATTCCTTTGCAAGCCTGCTAGTATGCTTTGGATCATTATCTTGTTGGAATCTGTGGCTGTCGGGGAACTGCGATCGGATGAACGGCAGGAGGGTATTGCCAAGGATTTCTTCCACATAGAACTTGGCGTCCATGTTTCCAACGAATGTTAGCACTTGAGTTCCCCCCTTTTTCGATATGCCTGCCCAAACGTGAACTTTGTAGGGATGTTTTGCACGCTTCTTAAGTTTCGGCTGCTCCCATTTTCGTCTGAAGCTGATCTTGGCATGACTCTCCATAAGCACAGAGCACTCGTCAGTAAAGATAACATTATCGAACGTTTCTCAGTCTTCTCGGCACTTTAAGCAGAACTGTAGGCGCTTCACTCGATTGGGTTCGTGAATTAACTGGCAGTATTTTGTCCCTGTTTGGACCCAGCCAAGCTTTTTCCTCAAGCGCTTTACTTTACTTTCGGAGAAGTCGACTGCAAACTGCTCGTAAATTCGCCTTCGTAGACCAGGGGCTGTCAACTCGTCAATTTTCTCCATCTCCCTGTCGATAAAGTTCATCACTTCTAACGTGACTTCTTCGGCAGGTCGTCCTGGCATAGGCGCATTATTTTCAAGCGATTGGCGCTCTTGAAAGCGCCTTAAAAACAGTCTTACACTGAGGCGGCTTATTCTAACGTTGTCCGGGGCCAAAATTCTCACTATTTCATTGAAGTAATCATCCTCAGTCTGCCACGTGCTTGACCACGTTGCAAACGAATTGTTTTCCCGTACTTTCCCAGCGCTCTGATCAATGCGTGTGGAAACTAAAACAGACTTCCTATTTACTTTACTGCGCCTTTCAATAACATGCAGACTCAAAAATTCAAAGGTCAATAGACAAATGCGTTTTTTGCTACCGTCAATCAAATGTTCGGCGGCTTCTGCCAGCTTCTGACTATGTTGTCTGAACTTTGCTCAACGATTTGATTTGATTACTGCACGCTCGACAATAATCAGAAGCTTGGAGGAGCCACCGAACATTTGATTGACGGTAGCGAACAACGCATTAATTTTGTCAGTTGACCTTCGAATTTAAGAGTCCGCATGTTATTGAAAGGCGCAGTAATAGCCTTTCAGTGTTGTTGATTTTTATTAAATAGTAAAAATGAAAGATGACTAAATTGATTGGAGAGAGTGGGGGCTGGGGGCTTTTGGGCGAGTGAAAACTGATCTTGGCGAGTGCATTTTGAGGGTCACTCGCCCGAATGGCGAGTGCTCTCAAAATTAAGTGTCCAACCCTGTTTTGTTATTGAAGCAAGTTAGGGGTATGCAAATCTACAGATCTCTGCTATTTTTTTTTGACCCGATCCGTTGATGCGGCGTTATTATTTTCGCTCAAATCCGGATCCGTGTTACTTTAAAAATTTCCCGGGAGGAACCTGGAAATATGGTGCCTATGGAAAACATTTTTGTTTTGTCTTTCCTCTACGGTATGTTGCCCAGTATCCGAGCTCTTAAGTTTAAAACTTCTATAATTTTCCTTCCTTAGCCACAAGAGCTGTCCAATTTGGCCCTGAAACAAATATTTAGTTACCCTGGGTGCCAGAGGTTTTATTTTGGAGTAATAGCTAAATACCCCGCCACTCCGCACAATCTAGTTAAAAGTGTAATTAACGGAACCGGAACCGGTTAAAACGGAGAGGCGAAAAATAAGAACCTCTGGTCATGGCAGTTAAAAATCTCATTTTCATGCAATTTCCAAATAAGGGAGTAACTGCTTTTGCCAAACCGGTCTTCTACAGTGGTGTCAATGTCGTGCCCAATTCATGTCTTTGGGAATACACACAACGTAGAACGTTTTGATTTTGACATTTCCCATCATGCAGC
>NC_090871.1:61113874-61118874 GCF_036669935.1 Montipora foliosa
GTGAGAAATCCCGAGCTGGCAAGATAGCTCCATCTTGGCCGCTCGGGGAACCTAATCACATGCATGATTTGGTTCATCTTGCCCGCTTACTGAGCTAATCATGTACTAATAAAATGATTTAGAGACCCTTTCTTCAACAGCGGTCTTTTTATTGTGCAGCGAAAAGTGTAAATACTAGTCAGTCATGAAAATTTCACTCAACTGAACAGAAAGGTGCCTCTTCAAATTACCCTAAAGCTTGGAGGAGGCAGTGCGGCTTAAAGCTGCAGTGGTTAGGGTGCTTGCCTTGAGATCTGGGGATCCCGGGTTCAAGACATATTCTGACCACTGGTTGAGTTTGTTCCTGGTAGTCCCTGGTTCAACTTGTCAGCTGCACTTGTAAATGGCCAACTGGTTTGCCTCCGGCCAGTTGGGATTCTTAACAGTTGTTATTGCATGTTCTGTTCTGTGGTGATTGTGTTTCATTGGCCCTGAAAAGGCCCTATGGGGAGTGGTCAATTAAGTATGTATTGTATTGTATTATTTAATACTTTAAGTCTGCCAAAACTTGTATCTCAAAGCTTAAATGTTCGGTTTCCTTTTGGTATACTTTGTTTTCCGTAAACTAATGAGGACATTGCAAAAACTGAAATAATTTCTTAACTGGTCTAGTGGTACCAGTCGGGTACTAGGCATCTTACTGTACTGTACAGACTTAACTGATTAGTGTAAGGTGAAGTGCTATTTTTGTAAAGGTAAAGGTAAAGTCTGCTTACGAGCCTAGGAAGGCCCACCAGGCCGGCGCTTATCTCCGGTTTCTGTAGCATTAAGCCACAAAACAAGTGGAAACTCCAATAAGGGAGGTTGATACCCTGTCTAGTTCTGGAACCACAGCACTTTCATCAACTTGCTGAATATCCGAGCTACTATCGTACTATGGTATCTCATCAATGTCGCTATCAGCTGCTCCCTCAGATACATTGTTATGTATCTGTTGATGACTGTATGGATGACCTGTATGGCCTGTTGCTAAGATATCGACTCCCCTAAGTGAGCCGTTGAGTATCCCCACCCCTTTCATATGTGGAATCTCTAGCTGCCTTTGGTACAATGTAGATCAGCTCAGACAAAAGTTCCATGCCACGATATAGTGGTTTCTTGGCATTTGGTTCTCTATCTCACAGCAACTCCATATATATGTACACATTCGTACCTTAAAGCATTATCCGGCATTTGGCCGATTAACTTTTGTAAAAGTTGTAACTTGTTGGAGCATGCTGACCTTTTTTACAGACAAAGAAGGTGTTGTCATTTCCATCACATAGTAAACACAGGACTAAGAGTCCTCAGGATCATGACAGGGTTAATTAAAAAGTGTCCTCACGGAAAAGACCAACCAATAACCGATTATCCGATCCACAATCCGAGAAAGGTGCAGATATTGTCATTAGATGATAGAACTCATCTATAGCTATATCTTCTATTTTAGAGTTATTTGCAAAAGACTGAGGGCCAGGGCACGAAATTAACTTTTTTGGCAAGGCTCCTAAATTTTCCAGAGTGGTCGCCAAGGCCAAAACGTTAGGAGCCATTAAAAAAAAGATAGTTGAAAAAACGCATTATACAGTAATGTCACTGGAAGGGTTTTCCTAGCTTTGAAGTGAAGTGTCTGCGCAACCACTTTAAAGGGATAAGTAATTAATCAAACAAAGGTGCCTAAGCAAGAGGCGCCTTGGTAATTAAAGGTAGTGCAACCTTAGTTACGTATTTTCAACAACTGCCAGAATAAAATAAACAGATCCTTTTTGGTTTGTTGCATCATTTTTAAACGTATCTACCCGAGTTATCTGAACTATTTTAATGCTATTTTCAGTATTATCAAGCCATTAATAATAATAATAATAATAATAATAATAATTAACAGACTGAATTTTCCTGCATTACATGCACCTCTTTAGTAACAACACTGATTGCAATTTCTGTCAACTGACACACTGGAATTCACGTAGTTTAAAGGGAATCTAGCAACGTTCAACTAGTGTATAGTTGTGACCTATTTCTACTGAACAACAAGATTTCTCAACTGAACATAATTTCAGATTCCAAATGTCAGAACGCTAATCCATTTCCAGGTTCTGTGTAAACAATAAAAGTCATTGCAATGTATTTTGACTTCACATTTTGCGATCCAAACCCCGCGAGAATTCTAAAACGTTGTCCTTGGTCACGGTTGTACACGCAGTCAGTATTTTAAATAACTCTTCCCTGCTCGTTTTAAATTTAAATCAAGCCAAATGAGAGCACGTTGGAAGGTGTCGCCACGGTTGGAAAAGTACGGAATGTTGTGAGCCCGCAATATGCGTTGTTAGCAAAAGGGACATTTCATTTCACAATATACAACGTAACATTTGGAAAATCCAAGATGGCGGATGTTGACATGTTCACATAGCGTTAATTGCAGGAACTGCTCCGAGTTTTTTAGAAGTAAACCGCTGATCAGTTTCAATACATGGTCATACACAATCCTACACAGTCCTACACGGCCTACGCAAGCCTACATAGCCATACATAACACTACATACCCATAAACAAGCTTGCATAACCATACACACCCCTACACAGGCTTACATATGGCTACATAGCCATACACAACACTACTCATTAGTCTACACAACCATACACAGGCCTACGCAAGCCTGCAAAACCATACGTTTCTCTACATAGCCATACATAACCCTACCCGGGCCTACACAAGCCTACATAGCCATACACAACACTACATAGCCATACACAAGCCTACATCGACATACACAACTCTACATAGCCATAGACAAGCCTACATAACCATACCCAAGCCTACATAGCCATACATAACACTACATAGCCATACACAAGCTTATATAGCCATACACAACACTACATAGCCATACTCAAGCCTACATAGCCATACACAACACTACATAGCCATACACAAGCCTACATAACCATAAACAAGCCTACATAACGATACACACGCCTAGATAGGCATACATAAGTCTACATAACCATACACAACACTACCTAGCCATACACACGCCTACATAGCCATACACAAGCCTACATAGGCATACACAAGCCTAAATAGCCATACACAATACTACATAGCCATACACACGCCTACATAGGCATACACAACACTACCTAGCCATACACACGCCTACATAGCCATACACAACACTACATAGCCATACTCAAGCCTACATAGCCATACACAACACTACATAGCCATATACAAGCCTACATAACCATACACAAGCCTACATAGTCATACACAACACTACATAGCGATACACATGCCTACATAGCGATACACAAGCCTACATAGGCATACACAAGCCTACATAGCCATACACAACACTACATAGCCATACACACGCCTAAATAGCCATACACAAGCCTACATAGCCAGAAACAACTCTACATAGCCATACACAAGCCTACATAACCATACACAAGCCTACATAGCCATACACAAGACTACATAGCCATACACAAGCCTACATAGCCATACACAACACTACATAGCCATACTCAAGCCTACATAGCCATACACAACACTACATAGCCATACAGAAGCCTACATAGCCATACACAACACTACATAGCCATACACAAGCCTACATAGCCATACACAACACTACATAGCCATACTCAAGCCTACATAGCCATACACAACACTACATAGCCATACACAAGCTTACATAGTCATACACAACACTACATAGCCATACACAAGCCTACATAACCATACACAAGCCTACATAGCCATACACAACACTACATAGCCATACACAAGCCTACATAGCCATACACAAGCCTACATAGGCATACACAAGCCTAAATAGCCATACACATCACTACATAGCCATACACACGCCTAAATAGGCATACACAACACTACCTAGCCATACACACGCCTACATAGGCATACAAAACACTACATAGCCATACACAGCACTACATAGCCATACTCAAGCCTACATAGCCATACACAATACTACATAGCCATACACAACACTACATAGCGATACACATGCCTACATAGCCATACACAAGCCTACATAGGCATACACAAGCCTACATAGCCATACACAACACTACATAGCCATACACAAGCCTACATAGCCGTACACAGCACTACATAGCCATACACAAGCCTACATAGCCATAGACAACACTACATAGCCATACTCAAGCCTACATAGCCATACACAACACTACATAGCCATACACAAGCCTACATAGCCATACACAACACTACATAGCCATACACAAGCCTACATAACCATACACAAGCCAACATAGCCGTACACAGCACTACATAGACATACACAAGCCTACATAACCATACACAACACTACATAGCCATACTCAAGCCTACATAGCCATACACAACACTACATAGCCATACTCAAGCCTACATAGCCATACACAACACTACATAGCCATACACAACACTACATAGCCATACACAAGCCTACATAACCATACACAAGCCTACATAGCGATACACACGCCTACATAGGCATACATAAGCCTACATAACCATACACAACACTACCTAGCGATACACACGCCTACATAGGAATACATAAGCCTACATAACCATACACAACACTACCTAGCCATACACACGCCTACAAGACTGTCTCTTAAAAAAAGGTTTTCTTCCTTTCCAATATTCTTAATGAAAACTGACAAATTTAGAGTTGCGTAGTGCTGTGTAGTGTCATTTCGTATGCCTGTGTATCGTTGTGTATAGTTCAGTAGGCTTATGGAGGGCTATGTAGTATTGTTTATGGCTAAGTAGTTTTCTGTAAGGCTATGTAGGCCTGTGTAGTGTTGTGTATGGCTATATAGGCCTGTGTAATGTTGTGTATGGCTATGTAGGCTTGTGTATCGCTATGCAGTGTTGTGTACGGCTATGTAGTGTTGTGTATGGCTATGTAGGCTTCTAAGAGGCTATGTAGTGTTGTGTATGG
>NC_090871.1:61123874-61126374 GCF_036669935.1 Montipora foliosa
CCTTCTTGGAGCTGGCTGCCAGTAGTGGAAGCCCGAAGACGTCTCAGGCACCTTCACTCAGCGACGCAGTTGTTAATTTCAATGCAATGTCTATAAAATACAATGTACTGTGCCTTACAATAAGTAAGTACTTACTAAATGTGGCCAGAACCTTCCACTTGTAACCCACTAACAACCCTTTATAAGCACAAGCAATGATGCTTTATTTCAAGACAATTTGCTTCGTAGATTGTGTAAGTCACTTGTTCAAATGCTTGCTTTTCTAGTGGAAACCAGACTTGCTAAACATTGGCTTGAATGTTTGCCTTGGTAGTCTTGTGCCCTGACATTTTTTTAAGGCACCAGTTCACATGTTTCATATATATTTTTTCTGAAACCTTAGGAATTGTAGATTCTGATTATCATTTGATTTAAGGCAAGAAATTAAAACCTTTCCTAAAAATAGCGATCAATTTCCAAGAGTATGTAGTTTCACAAATTGAGTTTATTTTCTGGTCAGAGAAAGTGAGCGACATCACTACGTTTTCTTCACACCTTGTTCTAAAAAATGTGTCGGGGAATTTTGTGTAATTTGTCTGGTTTGTTTTTTCTACACTGTTAAACTTTAAGTTTTTGTAAAACACGGATTATTTTCGAAGGAGGCAAAAAACGAAATTTCCCAGACAGGGCTTCTTTTGCCGCATTATCAGGCAACATTCTTGCCAAATTTCAGCGAAAAAGGATGAAAACTCACTGTGGACAAACTGGAAATCTGTGCCTCATTCAATTCAATTTTAGTTTTGAGAAATGAAGCCATTAATTTTGTTGACAGCTTCTAATTAGAGATTCATGTAGTTTATTCATAGCATCATTTTTCCTTTGTAACTTTGTCTACAAGAAACCTTTTTTCGCAGAACTTTTTGCAATTAAAATAACTCAATGAGATGTACCTGGGAATATCAAAAACTAAAATTTGGCAAAATTATCAATTTTGGGGTATACTGATACCTTAAGACAATTTGAATCAGCACTATGGGACAATTTCTAGTGTTGGGACACAGTGTTTGTACTAGAAGTCAGGCATTTGGATGTGGATTAAATTTGAAATTTCGACTGAAACAGTTACCAATAGTGGTATTCCTAATTCCACTAAGTCTTGTGTTTGGTAACTTATATCATTGGGACTTGAATTACCCTTTGACTTCCAAGCCAGCCTGAACCGGCCATACTTAAGCCGTGTTCACACTCGGCGTTGATTATGATCAACTGAGGTATAATTCAGGCCATTATACTCCAATTTTATTCAATTCTGGCTCTGTTCGCATCTGCAAAAATTCAAATACAATAGGCAGGGTAACTTTGCAGTGTGAGACAAAATGGTGCCGTATCACGTGGTTGCCACAGTTATCATCAACATCATGTGCTTGAGGCGAGAAAAGAACCAAGGATCGCTTCCAAGAATAGAAGAAGACAAATTCAAACCTTAACTCCATAAAGCAAGCACCATGTGCTTGCCATTCTGTTCAATTATGCCTTGTAATTACTTCAAACAACCCCAAGGGGGTTGTTTGAAGTAATTGTTATCCAGTTATAATCAGGGACTGTAATTAGTTGATGTGAACCCATTTCATATTTAATTCGATTAGAATTCGATCATAATCGAGGCCTAATGTGAACACAGCTTTAGAATTTTACTCTAACACCAGACGATTTTACTCGTCAATGAGGAAACCCGGGAGTCACTGGGTTAAGTTATTCTTATTATTTACTATTACATGTATCTTTATCACCAATGGTGTCATCACGGTTATCATCATCATCATCATCATCATCATCATTAGCTATTCTAAGACTTTTGGTGTTTGTCTGCAAAGAGGCCTTTCCATTGTTCTACTCCATGTCCTTAGCGCCCACGAGTGTAATGAATGTTACTGTTCACAGTCACAAGTGAAGTTAACATTCTGTTACTTCTTTTTTTAGCATCACAAGATCCACGCAGGTATAAAATGGACAGGAAACCAAGAGGCATTTGTTTAATTTTGAACAATATGGACTTTGGAATTGAGAAAAAGAACCGAGGTTCTGCAGTTTGGGATGAGGAGGCACTGTGTGGCCTTTTTGAGGATGAACTTCATTTTGAAGTTCATGTATTCAATGACCTGAAGTATTTCGAGATGCAACAGAAGTGTGAAAAATTTGCAAAACTTTGCCATGATGATTACGATGCATTTGTGTGCGTTATAATGTCCCACGGGGGAAGCCATGACTCCATAGAAGGTGTTGACGGACGGACCATAGGTATTGTATTTCTTTTGTAATAAAGCAATGACAGCAACAACTTCATATTGATATATGGTTTTTAACTCATTAACCCATTGACTCCTGAATGACCCCTACAGGGCTTGAAATTGACGAAAAAAGCCAGTCACAATTTACAAGACAAGATACGAAAATTTGGTCTCAAAATCGTTGCGCTGCATTGTGTTGTCACTAGTTTAGCAAAACAAAATATGAATCCTCA
>NC_090871.1:61133874-61153874 GCF_036669935.1 Montipora foliosa
ACCAAAACCAATTGTGGCTCGCGCGAGCACATTTTCCCGCGCTTTGTGTCGGCTACGTGTAATTACCTCTATATTTGATTGGTTTACTGGATTGTCTCTGACCTCTTTGATTGGCCAAAGTAATTACTTTGGTTTTGGTTTTTACGACTCGATTGAAACTTTCTCTATTACAGTAATATCTCAAAATGGTTGTGACAATATTTTGTAACGAAATGCTTGAAACACGAGTGAGAGCTGTGCCCAAATCTAAGTTGAAATGTGTACAGAAGTATTGAAAACATACGAGTGACTCACCTTCAGAGTGCGTGAGAAAGGCTGACGGAAAGCATATGGTTTCCACCCGATGATTGCTCGAAAAGGTCCCAAACTTAACTTACTTTCTCGCCCAAATCTAAGTTCAAATGTGTACAGAAGTATTGAAAACATACGAGGGACAGAGTATGTGAGAATGGCCAATGGCAAGCACATGGTTTGGGCTTTGGCGATTTTACCCGATGATTGCTCGAAAATGTCCAGAACCTAACTTACTTTCTTACTTCCTTGCCAGAGGCTTCGACATTGTGTCACTGTTGCCATAGCAACAGTTGACATAAAAACTAGCTGACAATTTGCAGGCCCCAAGATAAGGGGGCTGTATATTACAGTAAGGACCTCCCATAATTTGTTAAGTTCAAAATTAGAGCATGATTGGCCAACTTCACGCCAAACAACAATTCTTTCAAATTCATTAATAATTTATACTTAAGGACGGTGCCTACTAATTAACAATATTTTTGCCCCGGTGTGTGATTATGCAGGAAATGTAGATCTTAACAAGTGTTATTGAAATCCAAAAAGAAAATTGGGGGTAACCACGCATTTTTCAAAGACTGTAATACATGAATAATATTTGTAAAAAGCTTAATAATACAAAGCAATGTATGGCGTTCTTTCTCAAATTGAAGCTTAATTATCTCTAAAAAATGCATGGTTACCCCCAATTTTCTTTTTGGATACCAAGAGTACTTACTAAAATCTACTTTCTCCGGATAGTTTTAAACCGCGCAAAAGTATCCCTGTATTAGTAAGCATCACCGATAGGAAATCCGGGTATCTCAAGATGCGGAGAACGTTGCGCAATAACAATAGTAGGTACCGTCCTTAATCCGTTGACTCCGAGGAGTAAAACTTAAGGTGGCCCAAACCAGTTTTCAAAGCTTTCAAGCAACGTTCTTATTAGAAGGTTATGCACTACAACGTTGTATCACGTATAAGCAATGTTATGGTACCATAAGAAACACCAATTATTGCTGACCAGATGCGGTCATCAGTGGGACGTAATAAGTTACCTTGCCAACGGGAAAGACCAGCAAAAATACCCTATATATTTGCCTTAGTTGCTCATATCTCAAAAACAAACTTGGTGACCCTATTTTTTTTATTGCTGGAAAGTGATCAGAGGGCCAAAATGAAACTTTCGGCAAAGTTTTAAAAAACTCTGTTCAGCGGATTCAGAGCCCTCTTAATTCTGCAGTACAGAATTTTTTAAAACTTTGCAGAAAGTTTCATTTAAGCCTTCTGATCACTTTCCAGCAATAAAAAATGGGGGTCACCCAGTTTGTTTTTGAGATATGAGCAACTAAAGCCAAAATATAGGTGTTTTTGCTGAACCTTCCGGTCGCCAAGGTAACTTATTACGTCACAATAATGACCGCATCTGGTTCACCAATTATCTGTTTCACTTAGTACCATAACATAGCTGTTATGTGATACAGTGCGTGGTGCCAATCTTTCTAGATCATAGCTTCACTTGATTTCATATCTGCAGTTCATATATGATCGATTTCGTATATCATTTCATGATTGTTTCTCTTTTACTGATGTATCCAGTATTTAACAAAATTGGCTTCAATCGAAACAGAGGTATTAAATATACATATTTTAAATTGAAATATTCGGTACGTGTTTCTCTAGAACATTGGTCTGGTGTAATACTTACATGCAGTCGATCCACATAGACATAACATTACTGTTATATTAGAGGTTTATTCATAATAATTCGACATCAAAATTTGTCGACTTTGTTGTAGGTTCTCTTTGGATTTTTATACCTTGTCACCTGTCTTCCTTATGCCTCGTGCCATGTAGGGCCCTGGTTCTCCTTGGTGTTGTCTATTAAACCATGTTTACATACACAGCTTGAGAAGCATAATAGAAGCTACTGAAAAGTTAAAACAGCAATCTGGTGATTTTCCCGGGGGTGGGGGCATTTGATCACCTGAAATTGATCTATGATGAGGCATTTGAGCAGCTTTTTGGCCTGGGGAGGGAGGCATTTGAACAAAGATTTTCCAAAAATTCGAATGCCCGGGGGGAGGGGGGGGGTGGATGTTGAAGCTTTAATTTGACTGGTACATAACACAATGTTATATGTTCTTGGAGTACACTGTGAAATAAACAGCAAAATGCGTCACGCGTGCTGTATATAAACATTAACAATAACAATGGATGAAAAATTGAAAAACATATTAGTTAAATGGAGAAAGAATATTACAACTATTTTATGATGTAGTTTTCAACAAACAGTCACTGAATGCAATTCAAACAACAATCAAATTCAAGATCATTATGAATGTAAAGACATGATGTAACTTTGATGAAAACATGACATAAACCGCAATCTGTCACGAACATTCGTTTCTTGCGCTGACATTGGCGCCACGCTCGAATAAGTAGGCAAGTTCGCACGGTTAAGTCTGAGAGAAAACTGAGAGAAATTCGTAGACAGAACTTTTGGGTGCCCTACAATCACTTCCCAGTGTGGCAAACTGTTTGAAGGGAGAAATGAGCGAAATAAAGTTGAAGATATGGCACGCGTGTTAGCTTTGTTGGTTGCAACAACGTTTTAGAAAAATAATTAAGTGGTCGATAGACCACTGATGAAAAGTGATTGCCTAATGCACTTTAGATGTAATAATCCGAGATTACTACTAGTTTAACAATGATGTCTAAGGACAAGGAACATGGGCTGATCACATAATGATACAAGCTGTGACAGACACAACGAATTTTAAAATTTACGTCAAAGAATCAAGTCAAGATTTTGTGGACATGACTGAGTCATTGATAATGAACCAGCAACTATGCCACAAATTTGCTAGACCTATTTACATAGAACGCAGGAGAGATGCATTATGTTTCAACATTCATAACCTACGGTGGCCCACAACTGTCTTATCAAAACCAAATGCTCACAGCAAATGACGAATCATTCACAACAAATTCAAATCACTCACAACAATATTACACATCATTCACAGCAAATTACAAATTATTAACATGCTAGGCGTCTTCAGTTACCTCCAGCCGGCAATGCAAGACGTCTAAGAACATTTGTCATACATGAAGCCGCTTCCTGCAACAATTCGTGACATTTAGTATCTTTCTTCGAGCTCAACGAACGAGAACGGAAAGGAAAGGAAAGGAACTTTATTTAAGTGTCTAGGGTACACTTTAAACTGAAATTAAAAAGTAATGCAAATTAAATCAAATGTTTGTTTTGGAGTAGAGGGGATACCGGAGTACCCGGAAAAAAACCTCCCAGGGCAGAGTTGAGAACCAAACTCAAACCAAACTCAACCCACACATGACGCTGAGTCTGGGAATCGAGCCCGAGCCACATTGGTGAGAGGTGATTGCTCTCACCACTGCACCATCCCTGCACCCCTGTTTTGTTTTCACTGCGGGTCAACCGTTGCTGAAGGCTCCAATTGCTGCTCCATCTGCGGACAAGGGAAGTTGTCCCTTGCCATTTTGATACCGAATTTCCTTTTAAAGTGCAATTCTAAATTGCAAAATGGCAAAGGGCAACTTGCCTTGTCCACAGCTGGAGCAGTAATTGGGACCTTCAGCAACGGTATGCCAACAGTGAAAACAAAACATGGTTCTTGTTCGTTGAGCTTGAAAAAAAAAGGATACTAAATGTCGTTAATTTTCGCAGGTAGCGGCTTCATGTATGAGAAACATTCTTAGGCGTCTTGCACCGATGACTGAAGACGCCTAGCATGTAACTAATTTGTAATTTACTGTGAGTGATTTGTAATATTGTTGTGAGTGATTTGAATTTGCTGTGAATGATTTGTAATTTGCTGTGAGCATTTAGCTTTGATGTGACAGTTTCGGGCCACCGTACATAACTGATGGGAATTCAGTTTAAAAAGGTAGTGAAAAGTTTAATTATTCAATAGCTGAAAACAAACACTAAATAGATCTTGCACATGCTTCTAAACCACACTGCCCTTCCCTCAGAAAGTAAGCAATATTGTTTACAGATCCATTTTATAGTGATGATAAGTGATATTAAAAATTGTTAATCTGTGATTGTTTCAACACCATTGACGTTGTGAAAACAGTTGACATATGCAGTCTTTGACTGTCTATTTTTAAGAAATGGTGGGCTTTTAGTTATGATTTTCAGCTCCGAAATAGTGCACAGTTGTTGTTGATGCTACTGCTGTCAACTTTCATTCGTTGTTGCCGCTTGATTGCAACTTGGCTTTAATGGCTTACTGGTAGTCTTATCTTTTTTTCCTATGTTCATTGTCAGGTGTCGAGCAGTTAATGTCAGAATTCACACCAGGGCGGTGCCCATCCCTGACTGGTAAGCCAAAGGTGTTCATAATACAAGCGTGCAGAGGCCAAATGCAGGATCCGTTTTTTCAGCCCATTGAAGGACGTGCAGACAGTAGAAATTGTCATGCAGACTCTACCCTGCCACGTTCTATTACGCCCAAGGAAGTTGATTTTCTGTACGCATTTGCCACAGTACCTGGATATGTCGCTTTGAGAGGAGAAAATTACGGGTCATATTTTATTCAAGTGAGTTGTACTATTAGGCTCCCTCTGGTAAGCAGTTAACAGGGGTCAATCATTTCTTGAACTTGGTGGGACACCGGGTAAAGGTCTGTGTGGTCTCCTTTATGTCTTCTCTTATAGGTGGTTTTAACGTTACGTCATTGCCACCATGTTGGTGGACGAAAACAAAAGATCTCTCATTGGCTCCTTTTGTTCGTCCACCAGCAATTGTACATTTCAGCATTGTGGGTTCTCTGAAACCCTGAAACACTTGAATAAGTGTGAATAAATGAACTTGAACTCAAGGGTGCCGATTTGGAAGATGAAGGGCAAGGACATGTGTTTGTAAGCTCCGTAGTGTGGGAGGCAAAAAAGGATAAACAAAGACGATAATATGCCAAAAGATGAGAAAGCTAGGGCTAGAAGAAAACCCGACCTGAGCAGCGCCGATTCCCAAACGTCGCCGGATCACAAGCGAGCCAACGTCTTTGAAAATTACGACGCCGCCAAGATGGCGGACGGCTGTGGAAAGGAAACTACTCCTTCACCCGAAACCTTGGGTAGAGGGAAACAATCATGCGAATAGATGAAAACACCAAAAAGTTAGTAGATGACCTTATCATATGGCCCGTACGGCCCAGCGCGCGCTTTTATTGCAAAGCTATTGGAAAAATCCCCGTATCGCTGCGCTCGGTCCGTACGCCAAGACCTGTGTAACCCATTGACACCCCATACGCCCTAGGACGCCCCCGGTTGACGAGTAAAATCGTCTGGCGTCAGAGAGAATAAAATCTATTTAGTCTCTTACAGGGGTCATTGGGTTAAGAGGTTTGTTCGCTTTCCTTTATTTGTTGACTAGCCATTTGGTTTTTTTCTATTTTTAGACCCTTGTAGAGACCATAAAAGCTCAACATGCCGAGGAACATTTGCTGGAAATGCTGAAAGAGGTCACAAGGCGTGTGGCAGAGACCACAAATCAAGTACCCTCTACTTCGACCACATTAACACGCAAGCTCTATTTGTGAGGAAATGTGGTTAACTATAAAATGAGAAATCACTCTTGTCCCAAAGAGGATTCTACAGTTTTCGTTAATTTATTTGTGGTAATGTTTATTTTGTTAATATTTGAAATTAATGCGCATGTATTTTTTGTAATATTACAGTTAAATTTTTGGCAGCAATAGTGACAAGAAATAGTTGTCACCCGTACTTAACTTTAAAAATTGTCGTTGTTGTAAGAAAGTAGTGTACTTTTACATGCAAAAGATTTCTTCGTGTTATTTTTAGATATTTTTTGATATGGAGCATTATGTTATTGTGGTGTAGAATATAGTTTTTCATGATCAAGCACATTGTTTTGGAAGTGGGTGTCTCACTTCTTTCAAGGATAATTCACCATTTTGTAGATTACATGTTTTGTCTAGGTCGACACCCAACATGTTGCGTAATGCAAACAGGATTTTCTCGATTTTTAATCGCACCAGCCAAGGCCATTTCACAAGTAGGGAAAATGCAACCCATGAGAAATTTACATTTCTGCAGCCCTTCTGTTATTCATAAAAGTAATGGTAATCACTGTAATCGTGTCATCATAAATTTAATGTAAATAAATGCACAATTATAATTTGTGCACTGTAATTGCACTTTACATCATGTTTGCCCAACTGCTGTTCCGTAAACATGTTGGACCAAATTGTTTTATGGTCCAGACTGGTCATAAGACATCTTTTTATGCTTGGTAGCTAAAAGGTACCACTTTAATGGCAAACTTCTTTTAAAACTTAAGGTATTTTCCAGCCATGTTCTTTCAAATACAAACAGACTTTTTTGTTTTTTTTTTAATACGAACCATTTTACTTTTAGTCATGTATAGATTAATCAGAATTTTTAGTCTGAGAAAGATTTTCAGCTCTTGAATTTGTCATGAAGAGGAATTCTACATCTGTCTTTAAAATTTTGAAATTTTGTGACAGTTGTAAATCCTTCCTTTGTTAAAGCGTGTTTTCGTAATGGTAATAATATAATAGTAAGTCCTCAAGTGTAATTTCACTGTTTAAGAAACAGAAAGAATTATTACATGCCACTTATTGAATAGAATAACGTTGGTTTAGTCATTTATACAAGTCAAATAAAACTTAAAACTTCTTATATTCTCCATAATGTCTCTTACGTTTATTGGTTATTACAATGTTTAATTCGAGCTGTCAATATTTAGTATTTACCACACAGGTAAATAGTTTTAGTGCTTTGAGGTTGGTTAACTTCGAGGCAAATAGGAAGCATTACATTTTACTTCCGGCCTATATGGCGGGAACAAATGGGACGCGGCAAGCCTTTGTTGGCGCGCTTTTCAAAAGATTAAATGAACTACGCCGAATAGGTGTACAAGTTTCCGCGGAATCAATAGAGGTTTTGCACGGCAGACATGTTGCATGGCAGGAACAATGAAAATGTTTTGCATTAGAAAGAACATTTGTTCCCATAGGAAAAAGAATCTATTGTTCCTGCCGTGCAAAACCTCTATAGAAAACTTGAGCAACAGCAACGAGAACGTCATCGCAAAATATAAATTCAGTTCCTGACTATTTCAACCTTTTTAATAGTACAAGGGTGAATGACACTGGTCGGAACGGCGCTTATTTTAGGGGAGAAAATGAAAATTTATCCTGAAGTGCTGGCGTCCTTGATAAAACCTCAAATGTGGCTATTTCACGTCGTCGACGACTACATACAGCGCAACGAACGCAGCAGCACTTTCTTTACCAGCCAAACCGACCACACCCTTAAGCATCCATGTCTCGTGTTTCCCCTACACTTCTTTCGAGCTCTATCCGGCGCGCTTTACGGCGAGACTTCTTTATTTGTTAAACAAAAGGAGGCATGACAAGATGCATCGATTCTTCTTTGTAAGCTGGGTGGAAAGTCACGGCGGCTTCGCAGCTATCAACCGTGCCTTCCACCTCTACTACCCGGCTTCAACCCTCGGCCCCGAGTCGAGGTCGTATACATACATACATACATACATACGAATGATGGGGGTAGTTTCTAAAGAAACTGGTGCTGCGTCGGTGGAGAAGTAGTATACAAAAATTTGGTTTTATCAACGGAGTTGATAATGTAAATTGGCCACCGTACAGAGATTCTAAAAGCTGACGTTTCGAGCGTTAGCCCTTCGTCAGAGCGAATCGAAGAATTATGGGTTACGTGTAGTTTTTATAGGAGAGTAGGAGCTGCGCTATTGGTGGTAACATGGCAACGTGAAAAATAGGAATATATTAGTTAAATGAAAAGCGTTCGTTAATACCGTGAGGATTAAGGGTGCCGATTTGGAAGATGAATTTTTGTTCTAGATTCTTGCGGCTTTCCGTCGTACCTAGATGTAGGGAAAGGCCGCAGATAGCCATGTGTTTTTTGGAGTGGTTAGGGAGATTAAAATGACGAGCGACTGGCTTAGATGCATCTTTGTCATTCTCCTCAACATCGCGAAGGTGTTCGCGGAATCGGTCACCTAGTCGTCTACCTGTCTCGCCAATGTATAATTTATTGCATAACGTACAGGTTATGCAATAAATGACATTTGTGGAGGTACATGTGAAACGATCGGTGATCTTAACAGATCGCTTAGGTCCCGATATCTTGCTAGTGTTAACAATGAAAAGACAAGTTTTGCATCGTGAGCGCGCGCATTTGAAAGTGCCGGGTTGCTCGTTAGTTTTGAGCGCGCTGCTAACTAAAAAGTTGCCTACGTTTTTGTCGCGTTTGAATGAAATGAGTGGAGGTTGCGAAAAGTTTCTACCAGTCTCGGGATCATTTTGGAATAATTTAAAATTATTAAGAATGATACTTTTGCCTGCGTGATTATGAGGATGGAAAGTGAGGGTGAATGGAATTCTGTCATTCTTATCTTTTTGTGACGTTTGTAGTGATGACTGTCGATCAAATTGTTGGGCGCGATGATGGCCTGCTTTGACCACAGAGACAGGATAGCCACGTTTTTCGAAGAACTGGCACATCTCCTCTGATTTGCTAGAAAAATCGGAGTCATCACTACATAGACGTCGAGGTCTAAGAAATTGAGAATAAGGAATGGAGTTCTTGACATGTGATGGATGTGATGATGAATACAACAAATAACTGTGAGAATCTGTAGGTTTGTAGTGCACACTGGTACATAGCACATTGCCACTAATAGAAACTTTGACATCTAGGAAAGCCAATGAAGTTTCCGAAATTTCCCAGGTATATTTAAGAGCCGGATGAAAAGAATTGACGGAGGTTATAAAATGATCGAGTCCTTCTCTGCTGGATGAAATAGCGCCGATACAATTGTCGATGTAGCGGCCGTAGAGTTCAGATTTGGGGCAGTTGTACTGATTAAAAAATTGGTGTTCAACATATCCTACAAAAAGATTGGCATAGCTAGGTCCCATTCTTGGGCCCATCGCTACACCATTAATTTGCTTGTAATAGTTGCCGGCGAATGAAAAACAATTAAGCGTTAAAAGTAGTTCCGCAAGGCGGAGGAGCGTTTCCGAGCTTGGTTCTTTGACCGTGCGTTGATCGAAAAAGTGTTTAAGTGCTTGAAGACCTTCGCTGTTGGGAATGACTGTGTACAGAGATGTAATGTTCATGGTGAAAATAAGTTTGTCTTGGCCGGAGAATTGAAATCGCGGAAAATTTTTAGTGCGTGTGTACTGTCTTTAATGTATGATGGCAAAGATTTGACGATAGGCGTCATAATCCTTTCTAAGTAGCTAGAGATGAGTTCGGTGGGGCAACTACAGGCAGAAACGATAGGGCGACCTGGGTTGTTAGGTTTGTGAGTTTAGTGGCAGTGTCCGGTAATTCTTGATTAACTATGAGATTCTGAATGGTGTCTTTGACAAGTTTTTGATTTTTGGAAGTGAGATCTTTCTGGATTTTGGCATAAAACGAGGTATCCGAAAGTTGCCGCAAAGCTTCTTTTTGGGAAAGGTCGGACCGCTAAACAACTACCGCGCCGCCTTTGTCGGCCGATTTGACAACTATGTCATTGCGTTTACTAAGATTTTTAAGCGCCGCCCAGTCTTCCGAGGAAAGGTTGGAAAATTTAGTGTTACGATTGAATTTAAGTTTGTGAATGTCGTGACGGCATTTTTTGGTGAAAAAATCTAAAGAGGCAAATTGTCCCTCTGGGGGAGTCCATTTAGATTTGCGAACTTGAAATGTTTCAAAAATATCGTTGTTAGGAGTGTCCGAATCGTCCTCTTTGTCATGAAAAAAGGCTTTTAACTGAACGCGGCGAAGGAATTTTTCAACATCTTGCTTAATAGAAAATTCGTTGGTGCGTTTGGTAATAGGGACAAAATTTAGGTCCTTACTGAGAACAGATTTTTCTGAGTCAGTAAGCGGAAGATTTTCTGGAATTGTAACTACGGTACTATGGCTATGCAAATCCCATAATGTAGTGTCGTCGGTATTTTGCGGACCTATTAATATTGTTGAAGTTTTAGAGTCTTGGTTTGGTGTAAATGGTCAAACAGTCCAGAATTAAGTTCTTGGATTTTAGCGCGAATCGATTGTAATAAAACTGCTGGACAGATTTTGGAAAATTCGGAGCGGCACTGAAGAATTTGTTTGTCAAGTACGTTTCGTTTTTGGTACATGGCTCTAATTGTGATCCTCATAATATTACGTGAAAAAGAATTTTGCGCGCATCGAATTTGGTGAAGTTATTGATTCGAGTGAGAGAATGTAGACGCATGAAAGTTTGAGCGAAAACCTTTAGGAATGACTTTAGAATTGAGGCAACGGCCGATGAAATTGATGTGACTACAAAACCTAGTTTTGGCGAAAATGAGAGTAGCTAAACGGAAAGCTAAGTTTCTGCTAAGTGTGGGAAAAGGAAAAAGATAACTTACGATTTCCTGGCGTAGCTCCTTGGTGAGTTTCTTCAAGCTTGACATAGTCGTCTTGAGCACAAGAGCACTAGAGCACAAGGTTAGTGGTCGCAGCAGTTGAACAACAAATGAATGAGGGGGTAGTTTCTAAAGAAACTGTGGTGCTGCGTCGGTGGAGAAGTAGTATACAAAAATTTGGTTTTATCAACGGAGTTGATAATGTAAATTGGCCACCGTACAGAGATTCTAAAAGCTGACGTTTCGAGCGTTAGCCCTTCGTCAGAGCGAATCGAGGAATTATGGGTTACGTGTAGTTTTTATAGTAGAGTAGGAGCTACGCTATTGGTGGTAACATGGCAACGTGAAAAATAGGAATATATTAGTTAAATGAAAAGCGTTCGTTAATACCGTGAGGATTAAGGGTGCCGATTTGAAAGATGAATTTTTGTTCTAGATTCTTGCAGCTTTCCGTCGTACCTAGATGTAGGGAAAGGCCGCAGATAGCCTTGTGTTTTTTGGAGTGGTTAGGGAGATTAAAATGACGAGCGACTAGCTTAGATGCATCTTTGTTAAGATCACCGATCATTTCACATGTACCTCCGCAAATGTCATTTATTGCATAACCTGTACGTTACGCAAAAAATTATACATTGGCGAGACAGGTAGACGACTAGGTTACCGATTCCGCGAACACCTTCGCGATGTTGAGAAGAATGACAAGGATGCATCTAAGCCAGTCGCTCGTCATTTTAATCTCCTTAACCACTCCAAAAAACACATGGCTATCTGCGGCCTTTCCCTACATCTAGGTACGACGGAAAGCCGCAAGAATCTAGAACAAGAATTCATCTTTCAAATCGGCATCCTTAATCCTCACGGTGTTAACGAACGCTTTTCTTTTAACTATTATATTCCTATTTTTCACGTTGCCATGTTACCACCAATAGCGTAAACGAAACGTCAGCTTTTAGAATCTCTGTACGGTGACCAATTTACATTATCAACTCCGTTGATAAAACCAAATTTTTGTACATACATACATACATACATACATACATACATACATACATTATTTGATAAGTAGGTTAAAAATAAGGCAGCCATGGGCTGAGGTGGACCTACTATATACAAATAACTACAAAATACAGACACCTATAGTAAAAAAATGCAAATATGATATTAAATTAGAATATGATTTGTTAAGTAAAATTATAGTACAGGCTCTCTACATCAGTCAAAAGTAAATAAAGTTTTGATTTCTTAGTAGGCTGAGTTTCAGTTGATCTCAATCTACATCTGAGGATTTTTCTCCGGGTACTCCGGTTTTCGTCTCTCCTCAATATCGACTCTCAGTCAATTACATCCAGCTGCGGGCGAATATCCTTGAAAGGGATAACCTGTGGTATCCTTCCCTTTCCTTGAAGTGAATAAATAAAGTTGGTTGGTATAAATTGGTTCGAAAAGACAACTGGTACGAACATACCCTGGAGAGGGACTGTCGTGGCCGTCTCCTCTCCCCACAACGTCTCTAAGGACATGCAATTAATTCCTATCGAAAAAATCCTTTCTAACAGAGACTCGATCCGTTAGGCCAGGGAAGCTTTTTTAATTTCAAAAGGCAGGACAATTGATCCCAACGGTCTTAATATCCGCGAAAAAACGTATTAGATTTCAGTTTATTATTTAGAGTGATTTCCGTTATTTTTCCGTTACTCTTAGAATTTGAATTCAAATTCGTTGTAACTGCCATGTTTTATCACATTTTTTTCAGAATTACGTCAACATCCATTTACTATATATATATGCTTCAGGTACAATGAGAGTTTACATTGAATTGCTTCTATCTATGTATATATATATATATATATATATAGATAGAAGCAATTCAATGTAAACTCTCATTGTACCTGAAGAAGGCTGGTTTGGCCAGCCGAAATATAGTACACCACTAAAATCAAACCTACGTTGCATCGGCTCTTGCGGAAAAAGTGCATGTGACGCCGAGTTCAAAATTTCGGCCCTTAATGGCGTACGATCGCGGTTTTAACTGGCGTACGGCCTGGATGGTGAGCTGGAGGAGTTGGTGTAAATTGGAACGGATATCATCTTGAACAACTTCTGTCAAATTTCATTAATCTCGTTCCCAGGGTCTCTCATCTTCCAGTCCCCTGAAGGCTCCAGGGAACGGGAGCATGAGAGACGGTGCGAACGAGATCACTCTTCCAGTTCGAGTTGCTTGGCGTCCCTCTACGCGTGCTGTTTTGCAAAGAAACATTAGGGACCTTTAGATCGCAGGACGAAAATGACTACGAGTACGAGTTTTCCGTACCGAGCGTGTGCATAAGGTTTGGAGGTCGACATTTTTCGAAGTGCGCGTTCTCGGAACGGAAAATTCGTACTCGTGGTCGTCCTCGTCCTCCGATCTAAAGGTACCGAGTAATGGCGTATTGCGACTTGGAAGCTTTTAGTTTTAGTTTCACTGATGCTCAGATACCGGCGCCGTTCTTTCCAGGGAGGATGGTGCGCTCTAAGCGCGCTGTTGTCAGAAAATCATAATTAACAACGTCTGTATTTATTAGGTATTTTCCTTAAAGTAATAAAGAAGACAGAACGGTCAGTAACTGTACCATTTATTTTTTGATAGAAAGACTGGATTTAGGAGTTAAAAGTGACACAGGAAGGTTTACTGAAAAGATATTTTTTCTGACGGTAGGTTGTGTAGGTTGTAAAATACACAACAAGATTGCACTTATCTTTTTGTTAGTGAATGATTAAACCACTCCTCCATTTGTTCAGCCCGGCGACAGACGTGCGTCTGATCGCCTCTTGGGATGTCTAGATTGGATGTTGACGGAGTGGATGCAGATTTAGATCGTTGTCCATTTCTGGCTGAACAGGAAGATTAGACCATGCTTTGTATTTTAATATGTTCAACGCTATATTTTTAGAACAATTCTATTGACACTGAATGTGCCATGATAATGACATGGAAAACAGTGAATAAAGAACAAAAAGTATCGTGAAAAGAATTTGATCTAATTCAATTTCATGAAAGCTGATAGAGCGGTTTTCAATTGAGTGTCGAAAGTAATTAGTGAATTACTTCGGTTTATGATTACTTCACTCAGTGATTGGTTCAAAATTCTCGCGCCATTTTTTCAAGCAATCAGAAATGAAACCAAAACCAATCGTGGCTCGCGCGTGCACATTTTCCCGCGCTTTTTGTCGGCTACGTGTCGAGTTTTGATTGGTTTACTCGATTGTCTCCGTCCTTTTTGATTGGCCAAAGTAATTACTTTGGTTTTGGTTTTACGACACTCGATTGAAATTCGCTCTATCTTTGTCATTTCACTCATTTCTTGAAGATTTTGTTAATAAAACGGAAGTTGATCGTGGAACTCTGGAATAAAGATTGAAAAAAGTGTTTTACCAGTTTGCTACCCACTTTCTGTCGTCTCTCATTCCGCTATGGCTGAAAAAAAAGAGAGAGCCTGGGAAGAGAAAAATCCTGCGTGGTTATCAGCGGCTTGAGTGATCTTGGCGTAAAATTTGAGAGCCCTTCGAGCATCTTCGGCGGGAAACGTGCACGGATTTCCCACTGGTATAGACGTTGGAACAGTATTCCTGCAAAGGTAACCTTGCTGGTATCATGAGGAAATTGCTTGACACTTAAACGATGAAGAGAACTCCTTTGGGACCTGGCTGTTAGGTATAGCCCTCTATCATCGGATTACAATACGGCAGTATCATCAACTTGTGTCGGACCAAGGATGGTGAAGATTACAATGATAATGATGTCGAAGACAATAGTATTTTACAGCGCTTATCCATAGCTTGTTCCCAGGCGTCTCGCTGTTGGTCTTTTCTCCCATCAGGCTTTGCGTCCCGAGTTTCCCGCTGTTTTTCAAACGTCAACGGCATGGCTTCTGAATCGGCTTCGATTTTAAGAACGTCATTCTAATTACTCTAATACAATCGAAGCATCGTCTTGCATCGACAGTCCTCTTTGAATCGTGATAGCCATAGCGAGAGCTGGTTTCAAAGGCCGGACTAGTCTCATTGATTGCTTAAACTACACCGACAATGGCTTCATAGGTGACCCAGTTCATCTTCGTGACTGCAAAGGACTCTACCTAGAGCAAAACAGCGCCCTTCGCTTGGAGGGCACCAGAAATGGATCCGTCTTAAAGTATTTAAATCAGGAAGCAAGTTTTTGTATCACTGAAGGAAAAACCAATGAGGTATTATTATTAATCAACGTTCGAATATGCAAGCTTGTGGAATGGAGCCCGAAACCCGAAGAGGTCTATTTTTTAATATCACTACTCAATTTTTGCTTAGTTTTTAAAGGCGAAAGTAATAGGACTCCGACTTGAGGTGGTCTAAGAGCTCGTGGTCTTTCTATTTTGCGATTTACGATATAGTAGGTGCGTCAGGGTTTAGTGATTCTTTGTCGCGGAATGTTCAGGAAACCCGTGCGTTCCTAGGATTTGCTAGGTTTAGGTGGTTTCAAGTTTGAGGAGGAATTGAAGCTCTCACTGACTATAAGTCCTTGAGTGATTTGTCCTTCTTCCTGTTGGTGACAATAGGAGCAATAGGAAAGATACGCGCAAGTTTTGGGACGTTAGATATTAAAGACCAATTTTTCATAAGGATATCTTCGAGTTTATTAGGTACAGCTGGCTTAAAGGTGGTAGCAAACGGTAGAATGTTTTTGGATGTCTTTATTTTGTTTTTCAAGGCCTCATTTCGAAATGAGAAAACTACCTCTGCCAGTGTTTTTTCAACTAGCTCGCGTAGTTAGCTTCGTTCGAGTAGGTAAAGGTTAAGTCTCTGTAACGAGCCTGAAGGCCCATTAAGGCCGGCGCTTATCTCCGGTTTCCGTAGCATGAAGCGACTAGGAGTATTTATGCTCCCCCCTGGATGGGATGCTAGTCCATCACAGGGTTACCCCCAGCATTACGCCGGTACCCATTTATACACCTGGGTGGAGAGAAGCACCATGAGAGTAAAGTGTCTTGCCCAAGAACACAACACAATGTACCCGGCCAGGCCCCGAACCCGGACAACTCGATCCGGAGTCGAGCACACTAACCATGAGGCCACCGCGCCTCCCACGTTCGAGTAGACGGAATTGAAAATCCCGTTTGTATGACTAGAATTTTTCTTCAATCGAGTTCGTTGGCAAAAGGCGTAATGACTCTCTTTTGATGAAACCCTACTTTAATAACGCTGAGAGGGTGGCATGAAGAGAAGTGCGTGTATTGGAACGTTTTTGTGGCTTTAAAATAAGTTTGGGCATCAAATGTTTTGTTTAAGGCGAAGCGATAATAATAATAATAATAATAATAATAATAATTATTGGCTCACACCAGGAGCTCATTTAGAGGAGCCTCTATCTCCCATACTTGACCTCTGAGTCAACCCTTTCCGGAGTAGATTTATTTATAGAACACCTCCCTTGCGAGATTCAGCACGCTCACTGTTGTAAAAGCCAATCAAAACAGAGCTATCTCAGCGTCAAGGGAATTATGATACTTTTCGCGGGAAAACCTGTTCCTAAAAATAAATTTACTCGCGAAAGGGTTGACTCAAGGAATTAGTGGAGATAGAGGATCCTCTTGATGAGCTCCTGCTCACACTTATAATTATTACAAGAAAAATTTTATATACATTTAAAAATTTACAATAGGATAACAAGGAATAGTAATTAATTATTTGGAGCCTAGGGCTAAAGGAACCGTGATGTTTTCGAGTGAGCCCTAATATTCCGTTAAGTTCATTTTAATAAAAAAAAGAGAGACAAGGGGAGAAGAACTATAGCGTAATTGAGTTAGTTAATAATAAAATTCCTATTCAGGTTACTTTCAAGTATTGTGCTGACGGCAAATAGCGTTTGATTTCTTTGGAACAGGAAAATGTATTAAGGTCTTTCACGTGATGAGGATATCGCGCCTGAAATCTATTGTCTGAAACGAGAACATTTGTTTGCCCATGTTGGTTAGAGGAGGCGGCTTGCAGAGATTTTGCTTAGATTAATATCTTGTATAGTATGTATGCGGGCTACTGGCATATTGAAAAACACGTTTGGCAGAACCCTTTATGCCACAAATGGGCAAACTTTAGAGTGTGGAAACGGTAAACATTATTTACTGTTAGAATGTCTTGAAGATTTAGGTAAGAGAGAGCGTTTTCTGTGAAGGATCCAGATGTAATGGCAAAAAACATTAATCGTAGGACTGTATTTTCCCGGTTTGGTTTGCAATTTTTTTAGGTGCGTTTTATAAGCGGCACTGCCCCAAGCTATTACAGCATATGATAAATGTGGATATACAAAGCTAAAATAGATTTGTTTGAGTTGATAAATAGAAAAGTAACGCCTTAATTTTGACAAGCCGGCTAACAAAATCTGTTCCTTACTTGGGGTTCGCATTTTTAAGCATAAAAATAGAATTTTCTTCAATCTTTCTGCGTTTACTATTTTACTAAACCACATGTCTTCTCAGGGAGCATTTACCAAAGATATCTACCATGGCACTATATGAGTTAAGATACCAAAACAATATCGTGTACTATTAGAGCTACATATTACGCAAAGACAACTTGGATCTCCTGAAAAACAAAACGCAGATCATTTGACAAACACGTATTTCGTCAATTTTTCCCCCAAATATCCCGTATCCCTGTAACTTTTTACCTAAATATTTTGTATCCCGATAAAGGACTGTGCAATAATTATCTGGAGGGGGGTTCTAAGATTAATAGGGGGACCTGAACTTAAACCAAAGCGCAGGGTAGGGAGTGTAAGATGTAATTTCTTAAACATTTGTAGGGGGGGGGGGGTTAGAAGTTAAACCGAGAGGTCTGATCTCAATCCATGGACTCAAGATAAGCCAAATATCTCTGGGTTGTATTCCCAGTCAACGGGACTTCTTCCCAGCGATTGGAAGATTATACAAGCCCTTCGCTTTCTATGTTCGAATGCTGTTTTCTTTCGATGTTCGGATTTCTTCCTGTTTTCCTTTTTTTTTTCTTTCTTGAAACTGATGACGTTGACTTAGATCCAATACTGTAGGTAGCATAAAACTTGTCCATTGCTTTATCTAAATTCTCTAACAAATCACCAATATTTTTCTGATGTTGAAAGACTGACTAACAAGCAACTTCGGCTCTATCTAAGGCAAGAAGGTCTAATGGTATCTGGAAACAAGGCACAATTAGTTGAGCGAATACTTAAGCATGCAGGTGGTTCTGTAGCAAGAACATTTGATGAAGACATCGAAGATGATGATGAAAACATGCCCTCCAGTTCTCATGATGATACCTCAAGTGATTCTGAGGAGGAGTCAACCGAATATGAAGGTGGTTCATCAGGCGACGATTATGTGGAGCGCAGCTTCCAAGTTTTATTTATTGATGATGCAGACATACCAGAAGTAGTGTAAAGGTAAAGAGGGATGTAGGGAGGATCGGAGGTTGGGGAGGGGGGGTTGAAAGTAATCTCCCCTCTAGATGGGGGTGGACAAGAAGTTATTTAACTTTAATTCAGGGGGGTGCAACTTCATTTTAAGGCCTTCTTTGCCAATTTTAGAACACCCCCTCCAGATAATTATTGCACAGTCCCTAACCCCTAATAGCGCTTCGTTGTTTGCATTTGCAAATTTAGTAGCATTAATACATGAAAGTTAGAAATTTCGAGGCACGGTATGTGTTCCTTTCTCCTATAAGTAGCATTAATAATTAACAACTATTCACTGAAGTGGAGGTGACCAGTGGTGGATATTTACCAAACCGCGAAGCGGCGAGGTAAATATCCACCACTAGCCACCAACACTGAGGTGAATAGTTGTTTCAGTATATACTAAAACAGTGAGATAATATAGCACAAAAGGTGATTTTCACTCATTTATTCCTGCAAAGATTACAACATTATCGGGCGCAAATTCCGCGCGGATTGCTCGGAGGTGAATAGCAAAGGATACACAGAGTTTGAGTAGCCAATCAGCGCTCGCGTTCAAAGCTACCCACTGTTTTAGTATATACTAATAAGAGATAACCTCTATTTCTGTTTTTGCGACAAACAACTTCTAGTTAAATTATAGATTTATCTCTCTGGTAATCTCTCGCTTTTTTCCGAAGTGTACCCGTAGTTGTAGTTCACTGCAACTGGACAATGTGTGTTAATTGTTTGTGCACCCCACGGATACGCTCTCATAGGCGTCTTGTTGAGATAAAAGTCTGTGGAGGTTTCCAATCACACCTTCATGGTCATACATAAGATTTCCGGCGTTGATAAGGACAAACAATCGAAAATAACAAAATTAAATTTTACGATGGCGTTTGGCAAATGATGGCTGCGAAATATCTTAGTAACGAAGACTGCTTTGGACTAGTCAAGAAAACAGTGAAAACCCGGACACATTTTTGTCGTATCTGCAATCCTCGCTAAGGTTGACTCGACCGGGGCAACTCTCCGCCAAATAAACGAAAGCTCATCCTAATATAATAAGGGACTAATAACATTATTCTATTCGTTGTGTAGATACTATAGACACCTGTAGAAGTAAAAATCAATTTTTTTCCAACAAAGCCACCTGATATTCCAACACTCGAAGCAATGTAGCCTGTAGTGCGAATAAAGTAGAACAGATTTTGGTATTCATAATTAGTGCGTTGGTATAGAGCCGTTTTTAATTGAGAATTACTTTGGTTTATGATTACTTCACTCAGTGACCGGTTCAAAGTTCTCGCTCCACTTTTTCAACCAATCAGAAGTGAAACCAAGACCAATCGTGGCTCTCGCGTGTACATTTTCCGGCCCTTTGTGTCGGCTACGTGTAATTACTTCGAGTTTTGATTGGTTTACTGGATTGTCTCCGTCCTTTTTGATTGACCAAAGTAATTACTTTGGTTTTGCTTTTCGACACTCGATTGAAACTCGCTCTATTGTAGTCCGCATATCTGTTATAACGATAGCAACCTTTAATACGTGTTTTCGATGGCGAGTCGCTTTCTTTCAAGTCTTTATAACTGATAACTTGCGACGACCTATATTGCTTACACGTTCTTGTAAACTAACACTCGCTCTCCTTTCCAATAAACACAACTATAGTGATGTCGCTTTTCAACTGATATTTTGATGGATGGACAACACATTAAAGTTCGCAATTCTAGTTAAAGGAGATGCTGAATTTTAAATACTTGTTTTCCCACTCGAACGTTTGACCCTCCGGTTACTCCATTTCTTTAATCGCACGAATATGCCACCATTCGACAATTCAGTCCTAG
>NC_090871.1:61163874-61168874 GCF_036669935.1 Montipora foliosa
TAATTACTTTGGTTTTGGTTTTACGACACTCGATTGAAATTCGCTCTATCTTTGTCATTTCACTCATTTCTTGAAGATTTTGTTAATAAAACGGAAGTTGATCGTGGAACTCTGGAATAAAGATTGAAAAAAGTGTTTTACCAGTTTGCTACCCACTTTCTGTCGTCTCTCATTCCGCTATGGCTGAAAAAAAAGAGAGAGCCTGGGAAGAGAAAAATCCTGCGTGGTTATCAGCGGCTTGAGTGATCTTGGCGTAAAATTTGAGAGCCCTTCGAGCATCTTCGGCGGGAAACGTGCACGGATTTCCCACTGGTATAGACGTTGGAACAGTATTCCTGCAAAGGTAACCTTGCTGGTATCATGAGGAAATTGCTTGACACTTAAACGATGAAGAGAACTCCTTTGGGACCTGGCTGTTAGGTATAGCCCTCTATCATCGGATTACAATACGGCAGTATCATCAACTTGTGTCGGACCAAGGATGGTGAAGATTACAATGATAATGATGTCGAAGACAATAGTATTTTACAGCGCTTATCCATAGCTTGTTCCCAGGCGTCTCGCTGTTGGTCTTTTCTCCCATCAGGCTTTGCGTCCCGAGTTTCCCGCTGTTTTTCAAACGTCAACGGCATGGCTTCTGAATCGGCTTCGATTTTAAGAACGTCATTCTAATTACTCTAATACAATCGAAGCATCGTCTTGCATCGACAGTCCTCTTTGAATCGTGATAGCCATAGCGAGAGCTGGTTTCAAAGGCCGGACTAGTCTCATTGATTGCTTAAACTACACCGACAATGGCTTCATAGGTGACCCAGTTCATCTTCGTGACTGCAAAGGACTCTACCTAGAGCAAAACAGCGCCCTTCGCTTGGAGGGCACCAGAAATGGATCCGTCTTAAAGTATTTAAATCAGGAAGCAAGTTTTTGTATCACTGAAGGAAAAACCAATGAGGTATTATTATTAATCAACGTTCGAATATGCAAGCTTGTGGAATGGAGCCCGAAACCCGAAGAGGTCTATTTTTTAATATCACTACTCAATTTTTGCTTAGTTTTTAAAGGCGAAAGTAATAGGACTCCGACTTGAGGTGGTCTAAGAGCTCGTGGTCTTTCTATTTTGCGATTTACGATATAGTAGGTGCGTCAGGGTTTAGTGATTCTTTGTCGCGGAATGTTCAGGAAACCCGTGCGTTCCTAGGATTTGCTAGGTTTAGGTGGTTTCAAGTTTGAGGAGGAATTGAAGCTCTCACTGACTATAAGTCCTTGAGTGATTTGTCCTTCTTCCTGTTGGTGACAATAGGAGCAATAGGAAAGATACGCGCAAGTTTTGGGACGTTAGATATTAAAGACCAATTTTTCATAAGGATATCTTCGAGTTTATTAGGTACAGCTGGCTTAAAGGTGGTAGCAAACGGTAGAATGTTTTTGGATGTCTTTATTTTGTTTTTCAAGGCCTCATTTCGAAATGAGAAAACTACCTCTGCCAGTGTTTTTTCAACTAGCTCGCGTAGTTAGCTTCGTTCGAGTAGGTAAAGGTTAAGTCTCTGTAACGAGCCTGAAGGCCCATTAAGGCCGGCGCTTATCTCCGGTTTCCGTAGCATGAAGCGACTAGGAGTATTTATGCTCCCCCCTGGATGGGATGCTAGTCCATCACAGGGTTACCCCCAGCATTACGCCGGTACCCATTTATACACCTGGGTGGAGAGAAGCACCATGAGAGTAAAGTGTCTTGCCCAAGAACACAACACAATGTACCCGGCCAGGCCCCGAACCCGGACAACTCGATCCGGAGTCGAGCACACTAACCATGAGGCCACCGCGCCTCCCACGTTCGAGTAGACGGAATTGAAAATCCCGTTTGTATGACTAGAATTTTTCTTCAATCGAGTTCGTTGGCAAAAGGCGTAATGACTCTCTTTTGATGAAACCCTACTTTAATAACGCTGAGAGGGTGGCATGAAGAGAAGTGCGTGTATTGGAACGTTTTTGTGGCTTTAAAATAAGTTTGGGCATCAAATGTTTTGTTTAAGGCGAAGCGATAATAATAATAATAATAATAATAATAATAATTATTGGCTCACACCAGGAGCTCATTTAGAGGAGCCTCTATCTCCCATACTTGACCTCTGAGTCAACCCTTTCCGGAGTAGATTTATTTATAGAACACCTCCCTTGCGAGATTCAGCACGCTCACTGTTGTAAAAGCCAATCAAAACAGAGCTATCTCAGCGTCAAGGGAATTATGATACTTTTCGCGGGAAAACCTGTTCCTAAAAATAAATTTACTCGCGAAAGGGTTGACTCAAGGAATTAGTGGAGATAGAGGATCCTCTTGATGAGCTCCTGCTCACACTTATAATTATTACAAGAAAAATTTTATATACATTTAAAAATTTACAATAGGATAACAAGGAATAGTAATTAATTATTTGGAGCCTAGGGCTAAAGGAACCGTGATGTTTTCGAGTGAGCCCTAATATTCCGTTAAGTTCATTTTAATAAAAAAAAGAGAGACAAGGGGAGAAGAACTATAGCGTAATTGAGTTAGTTAATAATAAAATTCCTATTCAGGTTACTTTCAAGTATTGTGCTGACGGCAAATAGCGTTTGATTTCTTTGGAACAGGAAAATGTATTAAGGTCTTTCACGTGATGAGGATATCGCGCCTGAAATCTATTGTCTGAAACGAGAACATTTGTTTGCCCATGTTGGTTAGAGGAGGCGGCTTGCAGAGATTTTGCTTAGATTAATATCTTGTATAGTATGTATGCGGGCTACTGGCATATTGAAAAACACGTTTGGCAGAACCCTTTATGCCACAAATGGGCAAACTTTAGAGTGTGGAAACGGTAAACATTATTTACTGTTAGAATGTCTTGAAGATTTAGGTAAGAGAGAGCGTTTTCTGTGAAGGATCCAGATGTAATGGCAAAAAACATTAATCGTAGGACTGTATTTTCCCGGTTTGGTTTGCAATTTTTTTAGGTGCGTTTTATAAGCGGCACTGCCCCAAGCTATTACAGCATATGATAAATGTGGATATACAAAGCTAAAATAGATTTGTTTGAGTTGATAAATAGAAAAGTAACGCCTTAATTTTGACAAGCCGGCTAACAAAATCTGTTCCTTACTTGGGGTTCGCATTTTTAAGCATAAAAATAGAATTTTCTTCAATCTTTCTGCGTTTACTATTTTACTAAACCACATGTCTTCTCAGGGAGCATTTACCAAAGATATCTACCATGGCACTATATGAGTTAAGATACCAAAACAATATCGTGTACTATTAGAGCTACATATTACGCAAAGACAACTTGGATCTCCTGAAAAACAAAACGCAGATCATTTGACAAACACGTATTTCGTCAATTTTTCCCCCAAATATCCCGTATCCCTGTAACTTTTTACCTAAATATTTTGTATCCCGATAAAGGACTGTGCAATAATTATCTGGAGGGGGGTTCTAAGATTAATAGGGGGACCTGAACTTAAACCAAAGCGCAGGGTAGGGAGTGTAAGATGTAATTTCTTAAACATTTGTAGGGGGGGGGGGTTAGAAGTTAAACCGAGAGGTCTGATCTCAATCCATGGACTCAAGATAAGCCAAATATCTCTGGGTTGTATTCCCAGTCAACGGGACTTCTTCCCAGCGATTGGAAGATTATACAAGCCCTTCGCTTTCTATGTTCGAATGCTGTTTTCTTTCGATGTTCGGATTTCTTCCTGTTTTCCTTTTTTTTTTCTTTCTTGAAACTGATGACGTTGACTTAGATCCAATACTGTAGGTAGCATAAAACTTGTCCATTGCTTTATCTAAATTCTCTAACAAATCACCAATATTTTTCTGATGTTGAAAGACTGACTAACAAGCAACTTCGGCTCTATCTAAGGCAAGAAGGTCTAATGGTATCTGGAAACAAGGCACAATTAGTTGAGCGAATACTTAAGCATGCAGGTGGTTCTGTAGCAAGAACATTTGATGAAGACATCGAAGATGATGATGAAAACATGCCCTCCAGTTCTCATGATGATACCTCAAGTGATTCTGAGGAGGAGTCAACCGAATATGAAGGTGGTTCATCAGGCGACGATTATGTGGAGCGCAGCTTCCAAGTTTTATTTATTGATGATGCAGACATACCAGAAGTAGTGTAAAGGTAAAGAGGGATGTAGGGAGGATCGGAGGTTGGGGAGGGGGGGTTGAAAGTAATCTCCCCTCTAGATGGGGGTGGACAAGAAGTTATTTAACTTTAATTCAGGGGGGTGCAACTTCATTTTAAGGCCTTCTTTGCCAATTTTAGAACACCCCCTCCAGATAATTATTGCACAGTCCCTAACCCCTAATAGCGCTTCGTTGTTTGCATTTGCAAATTTAGTAGCATTAATACATGAAAGTTAGAAATTTCGAGGCACGGTATGTGTTCCTTTCTCCTATAAGTAGCATTAATAATTAACAACTATTCACTGAAGTGGAGGTGACCAGTGGTGGATATTTACCAAACCGCGAAGCGGCGAGGTAAATATCCACCACTAGCCACCAACACTGAGGTGAATAGTTGTTTCAGTATATACTAAAACAGTGAGATAATATAGCACAAAAGGTGATTTTCACTCATTTATTCCTGCAAAGATTACAACATTATCGGGCGCAAATTCCGCGCGGATTGCTCGGAGGTGAATAGCAAAGGATACACAGAGTTTGAGTAGCCAATCAGCGCTCGCGTTCAAAGCTACCCACTGTTTTAGTATATACTAATAAGAGATAACCTCTATTTCTGTTTTTGCGACAAACAACTTCTAGTTAAATTATAGATTTATCTCTCTGGTAATCTCTCGCTTTTTTCCGAAGTGTACCCGTAGTTGTAGTTCACTGCAACTGGACAATGTGTGTTAATTGTTTGTGCACCCCACGGATACGCTCTCATAGGCGTCTTGTTGAGATAAAAGTCTGTGGAGGTTTCCAATCACACCTTCATGGTCATACATAAGATTTCCGGCGT
>NC_090871.1:61178874-61181374 GCF_036669935.1 Montipora foliosa
GTGAGATTTGCGAGCTCAAATTCACACTCAGCGGACGTTTACCGGGAAAAGACATTTGTGACATTTACCATCTGAATTCCCATTAACGGACGTTTACCGACCAACAAGAAAAGCAATAATGCCTCGACGTTTGGGTCGCTTCGTCGCCATGAAAAAAATCTGTGAGATTCGCTGTTCATCCCCACTCAGTCGATGCTTGCTGTAAAATAGCTGAGAGATTTTTTAATTCCTACTCAGCCGGCGATGAAGGAAAGCAATGGTTAGTGGATCTATCGAGAATGGTCTGTAGGTGAAATCTCGAGGCCATTGGAGCTTTTGAAGCGAATTTATGGCTGTGTTCCTTCGGGCCAACGAGATTCAACTTCGCCGACAAATCAGGGACCATCTGGTCCGGCGGGATACGGGAAACTTTAAAAGAACGAGGCAATTTGTGACTACAAATAAAATTAAAAAAAAGAACCCCGACTGGAATTCCTACAAGGTCTGCCTTACAGGCATCCCGCGTAAATATCAGGGGCTATAGGCGGCCTCAAACGTGTAAGATCTTTTAGATCAGAAAACAGTGCTCTCAAATTTGTCAAGCGCTGACTAAACGCCATTTTGACTACTGTGGTTCCCAGGGGGGACTCCCATATGGAACAGACGGGGATGCTCGTCGGAAATTTTGAATTTAACCCCTAAAGGAGACCATCTGGGCGTGGCTCAAGCTTTTTGTGACCCCTAAAGGATACCAATCTGGGCGTGGCTTAAGCAAATTTTGACCCCTAAAAACAAGTTAAAAAGAAAATTTGACTTCTGTTTCTCTTCGCGTAATTCTGTGTTTCTTCGCGGAACCCTAAACGAGACCTTGACGGCGAGACCAAAATCCAAAATTTACACCCCTAAGCGAGACGACGAGCATCCCCGTCTGTTTTATATGGGAGTCCCCCCCCCCTCCCCCCCCGGGCTGTGGTTCCGTCTGGGATGACCTTAGCATTACGCTAGCTAAGCGATAAATTGCAAAAAGTACAAAACAGGGCGGCTAGGGTCAGCTAAGCAAGTCCAGCTATGATACCAGTGCCAGTATTTCCAAGCGGCGGAAAAAGCTTAAGGCAATTTTTGTTTACAGCGTTGACTGGACATACCCCAGACTATTTGCAAGATTTGTTTTCTCTTCGCAACACTCAATATAAATCTGGGAACGTGGAAGTGAAACTGAATTTACCCAAGCCGCGCACGAATTACCTTAAGAAAAGTTTTAGCTATTGTGGGGCGTCATTATGGGACGGCTTACACTGCAATTTACGTACTATAGATTCAATTGGTAGTTTTAAAAGGGAAATCAATCGATACATGCATGCATGCATGTATGTACGTATGTATGTAACTTTGGAGTTATCCGCTGATATTATATATAACACATGTGTCGTCACATTGTTCCATTTTTCGCGCCAGCAATTCAGCTTAGTCGCCATCACTGCTTGTCTCTAGAAAAGTAGTGCACTGGTACGAAAGAGACAACAGAAAGGTAAAGAAATCTTCGACGTTTGGAATGAAAAAATGATCACAAATCTCCATATTGCCAGTAGCCGCGCATGTAACTCCTTGGAAAAGCGACTGCGATCAAAAGCTCATTGCAGTTCCCCTTTCTTGATTTGTAAAAGTTTATTAAAATTGTTTTTGCTCTTGATTTAGGAAAATATATTTTTCATTCAATTGTTCTGCTAGTAGTTCGCTGTCGCTATTTGTACACTCAAATCACTTAATATTTCTAGCAAAGCGTTGTGTATCCTTCGGATCCTACTAGCTTGGGACTACATCGTTGGATTTCCAGCCTTGTTAATTCAAAAATATAATTTGTTATTAGCTGGTAGCCTGTGAATCATCCTCGGATGATCCGATGTACGTCCTGTTCCTGAATGTTAAACGCCGGGGAACCCCGTGGCTAACCAATCACCTCACCGATTGCTCTGTTTCCAGCAGAGTTGTCGTGATGGTGCAGTGGGTAGCACACCCGACTAGTAACCAGGGGGACGCGGGTTCGATTCCCACTCACGGCAATATGTTTTTCATTCAATGGTTCTGCGAGTAGTTCGCTGTCGCTATTTGTACACTCAAATCACTTAATATTTCTAGCAAAGCGTTGTGTATCCTTCGGATCCTGCTACCGGTATGTCTATGTTTTGACCTAGTAAACAAAAATTTTAGTTTCTAAAGAAACTGTGGTGCTGCGTCGGTGGAGATTGAGAAATTTATTTTATCAAACGAGTTGATAAAGGTCAAATAGCCACCGTGAAAGATTTGGAAAGCTGACGTTTCGAGCGTTAGCCCTTCGTCGGAGCGAAAAGAGGAATTGTGGTTGTTGTAGGTTTATATGTGTGCGGAGGAGCTTGCTATTGGTAGAAATAGGGTGACGTGAATTTGTGAATAGATTAACCACGGAACCACGTTAAAAGCCTACAGAAGCAAGTGAATGAAAGTATCACAAATGGCTTTTCGGGCGCCAAAAGGCTACGGAACT
>NC_090871.1:61188874-61198874 GCF_036669935.1 Montipora foliosa
CTGTCAGTTTTATTAATTCCGTTGAAACATAAAAGTGCTACACGAACAATGTTTAAAAAAGAAACGTACCCCGTCTCTGTATTTGCACAGTTTTATGCCGAGGAGCGCATGTATTCATTAAAACTGAGTAGATTAATTATTAAACTAACGGAAAGAAGACCCTCTCACGGTTTCCAGCTGCCATACCCATAACAGTTGTGTTGGGTTAAATATGGTCAGATCCTTCTGCAGAATTCATTCATTCTTCCATTCGTTTATTCATTTTATTCACACTATTCAGATGTATTTACAGCATAGGAAAAAAATGAAACAACAGTAAAATTGTTTGAAAATAAGGAAATAAAAGAATAGCTTCAGTGCACTTCAATTGTTATTGGCAACACAACTACAGCATTACTTTTGTGGTTTTCATTGATGCAAGGACGTCTTTAAGTGTTTTGAAGTTTGACTAAAATAGCGTGAAACTGCCTCTTTAAGGTTAAAAACAATCTCCAATTTTAAAGCTTCTAAGAGCTTATCATATATTATAGCAATTTCTCTGCTGTTAGCCAGAAAAAGGTTGTTTTTTTTGTCCTAACTTTATTTAATCTGGACTGGCAAACAGTACCCAAACTCATTATTCCGTGATGTAGCTACAAGTAGATTAGGGTGTGATATCGTCATCATCATCAATCCCATTTTGATCCGGGTTTATCTTCGTAAATGGGGGTAGCCGGATTTATTACCCCACTTTGTCAGCAATCTTTCTAACTCCCACTCTCCATCTCGCTCGATTCATGGTGTCCTTTTTCTCCAAACCAATGCTCTTGCTCTCCTTCTCCACTTGCATCTTCCACGTCTTCTTTGGTCGTCCTCGCTTCCTCTTACCCTTCACTTCGAACTCCCAACGTTTTTCTCAGAACATGCCCGTACCATCTCACTCCATTTGCCTTTGTCATCTGAACCACTGTTTCCTTCAATCCCAACATCTCCATCAGGTCCGATCCTCTGTCCTTTTTTTCTCCATCAGTTTTGCACCACACATTGCTCTCACCATTGCTCTCTCAGTCCTTCTCAAAATAATTATTGCTATCTCATTTTCCCTCAGACACCATGTCTCACTCCCATGTAACATTGCCACTCCTACGCAACTCCGATAAACCATTCTTTTCACCTTCAGCAAGAACCTTTTTGAGTTCAGCAACTCTCCACATTCCCTGAACTTCACCCAGCCAATTTTTGCTCTTGCTGTCACAACTGCCTTGCAGCCAGCACTTGCATTCACCCAATCCCCCAAATAACAGAAACGTCTCACCGTTTCCACCTCTTGACACAACTCCTCCACCGGTTCCACTAATCCATCAGCTTACTTCTTGCATCTTCCACACACAAAATCTCTCCCCAATCTCGAGTTCACCCTCTTTACTTTCGCGCATCTTCCATAGATCCATTTCCCACATTTCACATACAACACTGAATTTGCCATTACCCGATTACCGGTACTCGCTTCCCACATTAAATACCACATGGATCTACCTTACTCACAGACACTTCACCTTCTGCCCTACTCATGATATGTAGGTGCTTAAGCATACCAATTGGAACAAAATGTCAAAGCTTGAAGATAATATTGATACCTATATTCTTTCCCAGCTTATTATTGACATGATGGATTTGTGCATCCCAATTCAGGTTGTCATCAATGAAATTCCAAGATACTTAATTGTTGCTTTTGTTCAATATTACAAACGGTTATTGACAAGTTTAAGATTCTTCCTTGGTGATGTTATAAGCATATAATTTGTTTTCTTACGGTTAATTAATTGACAATTTTTTGTTGGCAGCGCAATACTTTAGAACATTAGAATAGTTTAGTCCGATCATTCCACAATATATTCAAATTGTTCCACCGAGAAAAAGTCATGGAAACATTCTCTTCTAGAGAAGATGTAAAAGAAAAAATTCCTGCTCAATATTTTATAGTTTTCAGAACAAGTTAACACAAATGCATGATCATTGCTTTCTTTATTTGAACTTACATGTACTTCATTGCTTTTCAGTTTGAAAGTTTTCTTACCAAAAGTCTTTCCTTTTCCTTTGGAATTAGGTCACCTGTGAACCGTTTATAATTATTTCTGATCAATCATGTGAGCAGTACATGTACTCAGAACTTGCTCTAAAATTACATCCAAGGAGCAACAACCTCAATGCTGGACTTGATTTGGCAGGAAATTTTTCTTTACATTTTCATTGGTTAAAACTTTTTTTTTTAACATTTTACAAGTGGAACAAACTGATTATACTGACCAGATACCCCAAATTGGGTAATCTAGAGATTAACATGAAAAAAAAAAACTTTTTTGGAACTCGTTTCATTCACCCAAGGATCACCAACTGGGTTTAATGGTACTTATATCATTAGCCAACATCAAAAATGCCATAATACTCTTTCTTTGTCCCTTCAACATTTTGCATGAGCATTGTTTCCAGTTACTCTTGGGACTATAATTATAAGTGCCAAGGGAAAATAAAAACAATGCTTATGCAAAAATTTGGAGGACGAAACAAAGAGTATTATGGTATTTTGATATTGGCTAATGAGCCTTAAGTTATCATTGAATACTTTTCATCAGCTTTTCAATGTGCCGAGACTTGAGTACTGTTTGCCAGCACTATTTGAAATGGGTGCCCAAGACCTGCATGTACTAGCTGTTTGGTTGCAGCTTGAATCTGTTTGCCATACTTCACCAAAATAATCCCTAAACATATACCTTTTAAAAGATGTTTTTGCAACCAAAATGTGTAAAGTTTGAGTAGACTTACAACAGTTCGAAGTCCATGTTGACAATTTCACTCTTCATCATCATCATCTTTATTAGGTCAATAAAAACCAGTTAGGTAACACACCAGCCACTTACAACATTTAAAATTATGATTACAAGCCTTATCGAGATATGAACCATCCATAAAAATGAAATTAAGTATGTACACTTAATTATTTACACATTCTTATCCAGCTAATAAACTACATGTACATGTATGAATAAAATAGACAATAGAAATAACTTAACTCTACTTGTTAATTATCTTCTGTTAAACAAGTGAATAATAATTAATGACATTTACCCAGGAAGCTCCGCTCACTCGAAAGTGGTTTTCAGGGAGGTCCTGCATCCACTAGAATTGGAATTAGAAATGTTGGTTTTGAGGAGAGGGGAGAACCCGGAGAAAAACCTCTTGGAGCAGAGTAAAGAACGAAAAACAAACTTGACCCACACTTGGCCACTAGTCTGGAATCGAACCCGAGTCACATTGGTGGGAGACGGGTGCTATCAGCACTGTGCCGCCCCTGCTCCCCTAAGATAAGTAAAAGGTCATCATCTCCTCACCTTCTTTAAGGTTAAAATAAAGGTTGTTGTCTCCTCACCTTGTTTAATGTTCCAGCTCTAATGAGTCTCCTATTACTTAATGGTAAAATATTGGAACTAGTGATTAGATGGTCACATAGTTGACTCTATTTCAAGCATTTAGATTTTTCCTGAATATTCAAGGGTCGGCCTTAGAAAAAATACACCTCTTCACTGATTTAACTGACACTGTGCTAACATGTACCAACTCGTTCACTTTAATAATAATTATTGTTTACATTTGTTTATTTGGCAGAATGTGGACAAGATTCATTTGGATCTAGAATTTGGTGTCAATGCCTACAAGGGCATAAAAGAGGCCCGTTCTGATGCCATAATTGGTGAAAAGGGTTGTTATCTAACAACCAAACCAGGATCTCCCCAAATCTTTCTCATCTCAATTTCATCAGGCACCATAAGAAATGAACGAGTATTTTTTAAAACCAAACTTGGAGAACGAATCAACTTGAAGTTGAACTGCAGGGAAAACCTGATCATGTCAACTAAACCTGTACGTTTACAGTTGAAACTCCCCACAGATAAGAATGATGTGGGGGATGTTGCTGTGGTAAAGTTTGACACTTCACCTGTTGAATTGAGAACGCCAATATATGCTGCAGTGTGTGAAGGCTTGATTCTGAGTAAGTTTTCAATATTTCACTTAGGAGTACTCTGTTTGGAAATGGGTAAAATTGTCAAGTTATTACTTTCTATTGAGAAACGAAAGAAATAACTTGGAAATGAAAGAATAACTTTGGTGACAAAAAGTGGAGAATTTGGTAACTTTCAGTTGAATTGTCGGGAGCACTTGACAATGTCAGCGTCTGCATCAGTCTTGCAGTCAAAACCCTTGACATAGGAAGATGATGTGGGGGATGTGGCTGTCATAAAATGTGATTCAGCGACGAAGTATGCTGGAGCAGTTTGTGACTGCTTGATTTTAAGTAAGTTTTCGCTACTTCTTTGTTGGCTCTCACTTTTTTGGAAATGGGTACTATTGTTAGGGTCTTATTTTTTGGTCAGGAGAACGTATGGAAATTTAGAAATCAAAATGCTTTCACCTCTGAAGTGACCTCCATTGACAAGTAACATCATTTAGCATTAGAGTAAAATATATATTATTTTTAATAAGTATGACCCTTAGGAGGGAAAGGGTTAACTACATCACATAGTGCATTTTGCATTCACCCTAGTTCACTTTGTCACTTGATTTCCTCTTTAAGCCAGCGCTGAGTGAATTCAATTTTACCCCCTCTGTGTATGAAGTTCATTAGCTTCGTTGGGAGCCAAAAATATGGCAGAAGCCATGAGGAACAACGACTGATCCTTCCACATAAATACATGTTAACTTAGTAGCCATTAATATTATTGTCAGGAAATACCATTCTTGAAGAGTAAATTAAACATTCTTGCATTTCTGAAATTGCCACTGCTCAAAATCTGGTTGCAATATGGTTTTTAAAAAAGCCAAAATAAAATAATGATACACCCACCCATCAATGATTTATAGATAATTAGCTTGCTCTCTGTGTTCTGCAACTGCAGAAGGCCAATGGGTTTCAATAAAATGATTACTACTTGAAATTGACAGCTGGTTTGAATAGAGTAATCAACTGTATCCGGAAGGGGCAAAATGGCCCCTTTCTACAGGGGTGCCTGAGGGCATGCCGTTTTTTAACCCTGTATGGCCCAAGGGGGCCCCCATTGAAGAGTAGAATCATCTGGCGTTAGACAGAGTAAAATCTATATGTGAAAGGGTTAAGAGGACACCACCAAATGTCACATTTCAAAAGTAAAATTGATGATCACATTTAGACCACTTCATGTTGTCATTGTCAAGAATATGTCTTCAGTTACTTCAACTTAGGGAAAAAAGTAGCCAACTTCTCTGAGTGACGTAGCCAACTCTTTTCATTTGCATTGGCTGTCAGTATTTCTTGAAATCACTGAGGGCAAGAATAATAATAAGGAAGTTGAATTTCAGAAATGTTTTTAAAAACATTCAATTTAAATAATAATAATAATAATAATAATAATTATTATTATTATTATTATTATTATTATTACAATGTTCAAGCTAGGCACAGGACAAGAATGACAATATGTCGAACCATCTTTTTCAACTAAATAACAGCTTCATTCAAAAAATAAAAAGGAGAAGAAATAGTCATGGTGGGGAAGGAATAAACCCAATTTAATGAAGTTGAGTTTGGTGCTCTGCTTTGCTCCAAAACATTGTTTTTGCCAATCATTTTTGTTGACCATTTTCAGAATACAAGCCCAAGGTGATCTCAGTTGATGAAGAACCGGTGAGAATCAAGAATGCAGATGGAATTTTTGTTCTATGTCCAGGAGTGGTTACGTTTGACTCAGGCAATACTCTTGCAACAAGCATCTCAAACGAACTTCTGAATATTTTAAAGCTGGAAGACAAAATAGATCACACAAAAAGAGTTCGCTACTCTGCAGCGGGGAGCGATGCTAATGGCAACCCAAACCACGGGGTAAGTAGCAGAGTCTGGATTGACCTTAAAATTCGCAAACGTGTGTTTCCTGTCTTCGCACTTGTCGATGCCGCTGTGAAAAATGTGGATCTCTTGATTGGAATGGATGTCGTAAGGGACCTGAATGATGAAAATTTTACTTTGGGGAAATAAATAAGCAGAGCAGGGATAGCGTAGTGGTGAGAGCACTTGTCTTCCACCATCATGGACTTTTAAAATACTGCAGCAGAGCAATAATGACAAGGTTTTGTGTCTGGCAGCTAAAGTGCAGCCCAGAAATAATTTGCTCTGTCCTTGTAACCAGAAAGGCATCCTTAATCTTAGTTTTTTCAAAGTTGTTCATATTAAGTAACTTACTTTTAGTAATAGAAAGATGAATAAGAGATTTTAATACTTTTTAATATTTGAAAGAATAGAGAGCTTAGATTAAACTTTTATTGCAAATAGAAATCCATATCTATCTTAGGAATAAATGCTTTCCAACGTGACAACGTGTAGTTGGAAAGCGTTTTCATTATGGTTCGAAGCATAATTATTTACCATGTCAATGATCTCTCTTAAAGTCTGTACTGTAAGAGTAAGTCTTTTGTTCACAAGAATTTCTGCAATTTTGTTGAGTATATGCAAATCTATACCTCACCTTTACTATAAATCCAATTGATTTGGTTTTTGAAGTTCTCTCGCCTTCCAGACAGCAGTTCGTCTTGTAGCCTAACTTTGATCCTATATAGTATATTAAAACTCTATTCCTCAGAGTTTCGTAATGCGTCGCATTTCGATCGAGGACTACGTTTTCCAGTGGGTTTTTTACCACTGGTTTTTTCGTAGCGGGCGACGTATTATTCCAGTGTAATTTTTGTTTCTGCTTTCTTTTGCATTATTTTTCGTTGTGTTGTGACTTATTTTTTACATCTTGGTTTTTTGCTTTTGTCTTTTGTCGGTTTGCTGTCCAGTGTTTTTATGGACAATTTTTAGTTCTTTGTCATTTTTTGATGATTGTTTTATCTTCCTCGATTTCTTGTTTCAGTTTTAGTATATTTTTGGTCTTTACCTATGACATTTAGTCGGTATGTTTTGGTTGTTTGCCATATTTAATTGTGATGAGACTTTGATTATTCCTTGTATTTTTTAGTATAATTTGTCTTCATATATTTGAATAAACGCTGGTTTCCACTGTCCTTCAGGCACCTAGCACAGTCACACTCCATTTGTTGTAGTGTCGTTTTAATTATTGCCTCGCTTTGCCAGCTGTGCGTAGGGTTTTAATGAATTTTGAAACTTTCTGACAATTGTAAATCCTTCAGAGTCTGTTTTTAAGAGGTCTGTGTATTTTTTAATATTTGAAAGAATAGAGAGCTATTGAACTTTTATTGCAAAGAGCAATCCAAATCTGTCTTTAGTTAATACAATTGTGAAAATAAAGTTATTTGTTGCATAAAAATGATAACATTAGTTTAGTCATGATTAAGTACCGTAGTTGTGCGTTTCAAACTTTACAAGGAAGTGTACTTGTACTTGTACATATTCATTGCCGTGAATTTTACATCTTAAATTCCCACGCCTTCCTCCTGTCTAAACTTGTAGCTCAGTCGGTAGAGCAGTGGTGATCTAACCCGAAGGTCGTAGGCTCAATTCCCACCCTGGTCAGAGTTTTTCTCTGTCCTTTGGTGGGCCCAATTCCATTAGTAGGGCTAAAGCTCACATGGTTTATATTGGGCAGAAATGTAGCACTTCCCATTACTCTCCAGTACTTAACTAATTCAGTTTCAAACTTTACCCTTCTTGGCAGAAGAAGGGAAACGTTTGCGCGGGGGTCTTTTTTTTTCTCAACATGTGATAAGTTGAACCAGCGGTAAGCTTCTCCTGAACGAGTTCTCCCCTATTTTCTGTTCTTATCCAGCCGCCATGGATTGAAATGATAAAAATTTTTAAAGTGTCTATCCGGCCTACAGGGTTTTCATGGTTTTGACATCTCAGACTATAAAAATCAGTTTTGGGACATTTATCTACTTTTTTACCCCTAAATCAAGCATGAACTGACCCTGGAGGCCGAATAGACAATTTAAAGTTTCCCAGTGAAAGAGTATGATAATTAACAACTTACTAGCCAGCTGAATTTCCACTGCGGAACACCTTCGTTAGACGTTCGTTGGGTGCCCCTGTTGTTTTGCTTGCTTGAAGGGAAAGGGAGAAGCGGCGGGAAGCCTTTTCAGACCTTTTCAGGGCTTTTTCGGGTGTCACAATTAATTCCCTCTGTATCTTGTCACCAAACTCCACTTGATAATTGTGGAACCTCTGTAATAAATTATCATTTTGCTTGATTTGTTTGCTTTTTGTTATCTTGGAACCACGTTAAAATATAAGCTTACAGAATGAAAGTATCACAAATGACTTTTCGGAACGCGAAGTCTATGGAACTTTCCTTGGGAATTTCCAGAAACAAACATTTGAAGAAACTTAAGGACTATTGTTCTGGCAAAATGCTCCATTGTTGAACCTCAATCTTGTTCTCAGAATTATGAGGCAATATGTGAAGACAACCCATTACAGTCGTTCGGGAGAATATCACCTGCATCAGGGGCGGATCCAGGATTTTTCTTAGGAGGGGCTGCACCAGAAGGAATGGGGTAGCTGACTGGTGACGTTTTTTTTTCTTTTCAAAATACCAGTTGTATTAGAAAGCCACAGGCCATCTCGAGGGGGGTTGGGGGGGTTGCACTTCCCCTGCACCCTACCCCTAGATCTACCCCTGTGCACTTAAAAATCAAATACTGAACGCACTTTGGTTGGGAGCATGTTTCTGATTGGCTGAACATGCTAAAAGCACGCTGTTGGTCGAACATGCCTGTAATCCTAGGGTTCACTCAAACGGTACATTGCAAAAACAGGGAATATCAGGATGATGAGCTCCTGGGAATATCTACTTGTACACACATATTTGTGCGTGAGCGGGCGGGTAGATAGATAGATACTCATACTCATCTCTGCCCTACCCTTCCGTTATAAACGACTTAAAAAAAAGAGAAATTGTTGGGGTTTTTTAAATAAATATTTTAATTTAAAAATTGGGAATCTTTTGTTATTGGAAAGCCTCAAAAGGCATACTTTTGGCTCTCAATACAATCTTTTCTGCTAAAACGACGAGGTGAATAGCAAACTCAGCACAACGCTGTAGGCTGCCGAGCATCATGTCCCTCTTTGGGGTCTGTTGATGATCACCTGCGGCTTGCTAACAACGGTCACCCTTTGTCAGTCCAGTTTGAGTCGTTAACATCTCAACCAAGAAATATTCTCTTAGAACTCGCACAGTGTACAGGCTTTCTTTGGTCAGAATAGTAATACGAGTCGACTGCTCTAACAAAGGACTGGGACTGGGTGTAATTGGCTATTGGATTGGCCAATTTGTATCACGTGATCAAGCTTCTTTCTTAAGGCGGAAAATTACAAACTTCAGAAACAAGCAAATCTGTTGCACGAGTCTGTTTCAGGAGCAAGCTCCCTCGTGTGTGCCGTGACATGACGTGTCTCCAGTTGGCCAATCAAACTGGCTTATTTTTTTCATCCACAACAGTTCCCATGCCCCAATCGGGTTGTTTCATCATTCAGCTCCCTCGTCGTGTCCTTCGTGTGTACTGCTTGGCGTACTTACCCGGGAGCGTGTGTCGCGAGCGTGTTTCAGGAGCAAGCTCCCTCGTGTGTGCCGGCCTTAATGTCTTTTTCACGTCCTGTTTTATCGCCCATTAACTCACGAGTTAGTCCAGATTTGTCTTCCGGCATCCAAAGCTGTGTCGTAGTTTGTGTTTCAAAGGCCCAAGGAGCAACAAGCGTTGTTTACGCTTGTAAACTGGACGAAGATGGGTCGATCGCCAAAGGAGACCCAATATGTCTTTTCAGACCCAATGGACTGTACGTGTGGGAGAACAGTTTTATCAATAAGGAGAATATTGACGTTGGTGCAATATTAAAATATCGCATTTTCGGAGATCGGTTCATTTACAGTGGTAACTCAGGTAAAAAACCAATGGTAAGTTGCCTTAATTTTTCCCATAGTGTACTGTAGATTGTCCATTGCTGTCAAAAGAAACGTACCCCGTCTCTGCATTTGCACAG
>NC_090871.1:61206374-61253874 GCF_036669935.1 Montipora foliosa
TACTTTGATTTTTCAACAAAGTAGCATGATTTGTCTTGGCCGCCATGTTGGAGGGCATACTCTTGCCCTCCAACATGGCGGCCAAAACTACTTTTTGCTCATATCTTGTTAAATGTTTGATAGTTGAGTTCAGATGTGCCATAAACGTTACCACATCATCTTTTCAACATTTTCCTTGTAGTTCAAGTGCAAAATTTGTATCAGAAAGCGGTAATTCATAATTTTAAAAAATCAAGTTTGGGTCACGTGACCAGCTACGGATTTTCTCATTTTAAGCAAATGGCGCGGGTTTGAAAAACCAAATCACTATTATTTTGTTTAAGAGATGACCCACTAATAGTGTTTCGAAGGCAAAATCATGTAACTTTCATTTTCATAAAAACGATGTCACATGACCTCTTAGTGCAAGTGGCCTATAAAACAAGTTGTTTTAAATCTAAACATTTCATCAATATCTATAATAAACAGAACATTATATGGCCGCTTGTGTTGAAAGTATCTCTCACTCGTTCTCTTCGCTCACTCATGAGAGATACTTTTAGCACTCGAAGATAAAATTCGTATCCCCGTGCGGCAATGTAATATCCTCTATATATATTATGTACAGCTCCCAAATATAGGAATTTAATATGTTACCTGTTACCTATCCTCCGCGTGCCAGGTGGCACATAGGGCCTCCACAGAAGCTTTCCATGTCTGTCTGTCTACCGCAACGCCCCGCACCTCTTCCCACGAACTCCATCCTCCTTCTTTCATCTCCCTCTCAACGGTCCTTCTCCACGTTGTCTTTGGTCTCCCCCTCTTTCTTTTTCCCTCCGGTCTCCAATTTATCGCCGTCCTTGTATCGCTCGCTCTGTCCTGCCTTAGAATGTGGCCAATGAACTTCCATCTTCTTCTCTTTACTTCCTGACTCACTGGTGACATTTCCGCTCTGGCTAGTAACTCTTTGGTGGTGATGTGATCTTGCCAACGTATGTTGTGAATCTTCCGGAGGCATTTGTTTTGAAACACGTTGAGAACATGTTCATCGCTCTTGGTGATTTTCCAGGTCTCACATCCATACATCAATACAGGCAAGACGAGGGCCTTGTACAGTTTCATCTTCGTTCTCTTTGAGATGCTCTTGGAGTTCCAGATCTTAATTAGCCTAATATATGTCCCTCTTGCCTTTGAAAGTCTGTTTTGTAAGTCCTCCATCCCACCTCCTTCTTTATTGACTTATAGGTAAACTCTTCTACTTCTTTGATGTTTTTACCCACTATGCTGATAGGTACTTGATTCTTCGCATTGATTCGTATGACGTTGGTCTTGTCAAGGTTTATTTTTAGGCCGACCCTTTTGGCTTCCCTGTCCATCCTTGAGGTTTTCTCTTGCATTTGATTTCTTGACGAGGTTAGTAATGCTACGTCATCTGCAAAATCTAGGTCATCCAGTTTTGTTGTTAGTCTCCATCTTATGCCGTTTTTCCCCTTGCCAACAGTTCTTCTCATTATCCAGTCCATCACCATAAGAAAGAGGAATCCAGACATGTTGCAGCCTTGTTTTACACCGGTCTTAATATTGAACCATTCACCTCTCTCTCCTTGGTTCTCTACAGCACATTGGAAATCCGCATAAAACAGCTGTATTATCCTTATGATCTCCTCGGGGATGTCATACTTCCGCATGATAATCCATAGGCTGTCCCGGTGTACCGAGTCGAAAGCTTTCTCAAAGTCTATAAAGTTCACATATATAGTTGCTTGCCACTCGTTTGCTTGCTCTATGATATTCCTCAGAATGAAGACCTGCTCTGTTGTTCCTCTCCCTTGCCTATAACCAGCTTGCTCCTTCCTGAGTCTTTTGTCTGCTCCACTTCTCACTCTGTCAATAACAATACGACCTAGAATTTTTCCAACTATGGACAATAGAGTTATGCCTCTTGAGTTTTTACAGTCCTTTAGCTTACCCTTCTTTGGTAATTTGATTATCAACCCTTTCCTCCTAGCCTCTGGAATAACCTCGAACTTCCATATCTTCGACAACAGCTCATGTATCTTTATTGTTGAGAATTCTATGTCCGTATTCAATAGCTCGGCGGTGATGTTATCGATGCCAGGTGCTTTCCCACTTTTCAATTTTCTAACTGCCTCCTTTACTTCGCCTAGTGTTGGCTCAGTGTCTGCGATCTCCTCTATTGCTTCCTGGAAATCGATCTCTTGGAAGCAATAGAGGAGATCGCAGACACTGAGCCAACACTAGGCGAAGTAAAGGAGGCAGTTAGAAAATTGAAAAGTGGGAAATTCCAAAAATCCAAAAATCTGGCAGAGGTCTCTCTCTTCCCTTATTGTCAGCCAATCACTGACTTTTTTTTTCAGGATTCAATCCCAAGGTGATTTCTATTAACGAAGAACCAGTTGACATCCAGAATGCAGATCGAGTTTTTATCCTGTGTCCAGGGGAGGTGAAGTTCGACACTGGAAATACTGCTGGAACGGGTATCTCAAAAGAACTTGTAAAATTGTTGGAGCTAGAGGAAGACGTTGACAAAAGAAAAAGAATTCGTTACACTGCTGCAGGGAGGGACGCTGACGGAAATCTAAACCGTGGAGAATGCAGCAGTTTAATGATTAAGCTCAGAATTCGCAAGCATGTTTTTAAGGTCCGGGCACTTGTGGGTGTCCCAGCCGAAAATATCGACCTCTTAATTGGCACGGATGTCATTGACGTCCTCAACAGTAGATATGGTTTTACATTAGGGACATAGGTTAGCAGGGATGGAGCAGTAGTGAGAGCACTTGTCCCCCACCAACATGGTCTTTCCAAATAATGAGGAATAATGCGTACATCTCATCGACTTTTGGCTCCCATATACTCAAGTATGCATGGTACCCACGGATATAAGAATAGACGTGAAGACGTTCCTTTGTCATATTTTAGCTGTATTTAAGAACTTTCTAAGTGAGCCACATCAGATTATGAGTCAACAGTGGGTTGTTTTACAAAACGTCCGCCGATAATTTGGCTGTCAAAAAGGCGAGAAATTTCTAAAGCCTCTCCAATAACTATCCGCAAAGTCGACAGTTAACCACTTGCTCTGCAAATAAAAGTTTCAAGTGCCGAAGAGCCAGACGTACATGTCCGACTTTTTCAAGACTTGGTAATTCCTACCCTATTACTACTTTAACTTGAGCAGTTTTGTTGGCTATTTTGCTGCTTTTAATTTTAAAACATTTCCGTTATTTATACACGTTGAGCAACTATGAAATGACGGAATCAGATAGTTTGTTGTGAACTATTAGTCAAAGAAATACAGTACAGTAACTGTATACCGTAGAAAATTAGAAAATGTTACGTTTATTATACCGTTAAGTTACAAGTTGGCACTGAACTTCGTTTAAAGTCAGTAGATCGCTTGAAAGAGTGTTGATTGTTCTATTGTTTCCTTGCATGAAGTATATTTGTATGATACGCCATTAAAATTGACATTAGACCACGCCCAGTGAGCATTTTTAGTATTCCTGTATTAAAGCGGCCAGTTTCTCAAGTCCCGAGGGTGGCCGTTATGTACAGGTTCGACTGTATAATTAACAATTATTCCATGAGCGCGCGTTGGATATGAGATGATAGATAGCCAACGAGGCGCGTAGCGCCGAGTTGGCTATAATCATCTCATATCCAACAAGCGCGAGTGGAATAATTGTTTTATTAAAAACGCCCCCAAAAGATAGAAAACTAGACTACAATAAAAATAAAAAGGTCCAAAAAATCACGCATATGCTTGCCGTGTTTGTAGATAAGTAAGTAAGTAAGTAAGTAAACTTTATTTAAACACAGAGAATCATCAGTTAAGCTAAAAAAAAGTTTAAAAAAAACGCTTTACAACTGCTTTACATGATTGCCGTGTGGGAATCCGATAGGTCAGATACTTGCTTGATTGTGCGTTTGAACTGCCCAATAGAGTCAGCATTTCTTAAGTATTGGGGCAAATTGTTCCACAAACTGGCCCCGCTATAACAAAAACTTCGTTTCAAATAATTAGTATTTGGCTTGGGTAGAGTAAGTTTACCTTCTAAGTTTCTCAAGTTATATTCAGCATCTCGTTGACTGAAAAGGCGTTGAAGGTATTCCGGGGCAAAATCGTGAATTGTTTTATACATAATTAGTGCTTTCTGTTTTTTACGTCGGAGAGGAAGCTTCTCCCACTTAAGACTATCGAGAAGGAGGTTGGAGCTCGTATCAAAGATCATGGTATAATGGCTCATAACCCATGATGGCTTAGCTAATCAAAACTCTCGAATTGCATTATCAGTTTTTAATAATAATTATTATTTGTTGTGGAGTAAAATATATTTTTCATTTTGCAAAACTTTGGAGGGACAAACAAAATTAACTAATTAACCCACTGTCACCTCAAACGCCCCAGGAAGCCCCCAGTCTGGCGTCAGACAGAGTAAAACCTGTTAAGGCTCATTCCCAGGGGTCCGTGGGTTAATACCTCAACACTGAGAGCTTTACAGGAGGCTCGCCGTATATGGGCATACCCTAATATGGCAATGAACAAGAAACCTAACATACAACATCTCCCCCTTCCTAGGAATGTTCTCCAACAATTTAAACTTGAATGAACACTTCAACTGAGTCCCAGTCATCAAAAGTCTGCCCCACCCCCAGTTGTTCAAACGGTGGATAGCGTTACCCACCTTTTGAACAACTGGGGCCACGCGTTTTCCTAGCTTAGGCAAACACTTGGGTACCGTCAGTTTGAGTGTGTCTGGTGACGTAGTGGTAACTGCGGTTAAGGGCGGCTCAAAAATGGGAGCGGAGTCTGGGTATGAAGATCTAGGTGGTGTGGGCTCTGGCGACTTGGAAGGGGTGACACCAACGAGGTATGGGTAAGACGGGTGGAGGTGTGACTGGCGTTAGCGGTATCATTCCTGCTCGGGAGCGGTTGATGTGAGCTTGGTATCACCTGCAGGTAGTAGATGATCTATGTGCACATTCACTTGGGTGGTAGTAAAGGCTGTAGAGAATACCTCTGGCCACAAAAAAGTACCGCTGCTCTCTGTATAATCCATGTGCACTTGTTGTCAAACTCGTTCAGGCTACTTCCTTGGAACCAGGGGTGCAGTAGCGGGTTGATTCCGAGTAGATTGACATGGCGTACAATTTGCACCACAGACTCAATAGGTCTTTTGCAGGACTGTGTCACGTGACCTTGTCAATCATTTTTAAAATATGGTCGTGGTACAAAACAGATGCTAGATATGGAAAGAGCGCTCTGTCCATTTCTGGCATCTCATCGTCAACGATGAAATGATATATGAAATGGATCAATCTTCACTTCATTTTTCAATGATTGACAAGGTCACGTGACACAGTCATATTGCCGTGTCGAGAACGGGCCTGATCGACTGGGCCACCACCTACGGCAAACACCTGGATGATCATTTCACGAATCGGCCGCAAATCGTGACTTGTAAACCGGCCTTTATATTATTCTCTAAACAACATCTTATTTCAACGAGCCAAGTGCCACGGGTTGCTTTGTACTGGCTACAAGTGACAGTTTGAGTTATGTTTTTTGTGTTGACTAGAGCAGGTGCTTCGTGAACCTAGGTACGTGCGATTGAAAGCGTTTGCAAAAAGAGTTTTCTCCTAGATCCCTTGAAAAACTTGAATTGTCATGATTAAAAACCTCGCAATAAATCTGGATCAAGACTGGAATGGACTCTTTATTCTGTCACCGCGCACCACAGAGCAACCATTCAGTGTTTACGAGTCATTAGTAGTATTTTGGGTTTTTTTTCTGGATCACTGCCTTTTGTTTCACTTGTTTTGTCTCCAACGCGAAAGGAAAAGAGGTTTGTTGACCTCTGATATCGCTTAGTGGTTTTCCAAGGAAGAAATTTGCAATACCATTTATGTACAGAATGATAATTTTCATTTCCGCGAGGTTGCTTTCTATTTTTTGTCGAAAACAATCACTGTACAAACAAATCCACAAAATGCAAACTTTATCACGCGAACTGCCACTCATCTTTGTGACATTGGCGCGCACCAATCGGAGAACATCTTTAAAAAAGGAACTATACGCTTGTATACAAATGGTTGAATATTTTACTCGTTCAAACAGAGGTTTGAATGATATACATCAGTTGTGTCGGGAATTCAAGATGTGGGAAAAGGTATAAACAATCTCTAGTTAGTTTTACAGCTGTCCTGACATTAATTCACTGCAAGAAAAATGGAATTTGTTTTGGCCATCTCCCTTGGTTTGGTGAAAGAGATCTACGTGTCAATAAACACAGGTGAGATTAGTATTGTGAGAAAATACTGAAATCTGTTCCCATTTTTTGCAAGAAGAGGTTATAAATGTCACTTTCATGATCCAAAATTTTGTGGTGTAAGATTTTTGCAAAACAAGATGTCACCTGAACGGGAACGAACTTGAAAGCAAAATTTGCAAAATTGTCGCGAAAATTGGAAGTTTGAAGACGTACTATTTCCTCGCCCTTTTTTCTAGTTCTCAAGATGAATTTGCAGAAGAGCTAGAAATAAATGGATGTATAGTTTTGTTGTAATCAATAGACGATACTTTTTTTTCATATTATGTTTTCTGCTCGTATGTTCCACCTTGCCTGAATAAAGGCTACTTTTCCTTATGCAAGTGAGTGTTTTACTGAAGCGAGGTTCAATTACATTAAGAAATTAAAGCCGTGTCTTCATTTTTTATTTCCGTTGTTCAAGAGATGATTATTTTGTCATGAAAATGTATCCGTAACCGTTAACATGACGCAGAAAGCAAAGATTTAAGTCAAAAAATCGACTTTACCGAGTTCTGCCTCGTCGTTAAAGGAACTGGCGTGCTTGACAAAAATTGAAATATCGGCCCAATTTTACTGTACAACACTGCGATTGTGCTCTTTTACATGCCTTACTTTCCATTTAATTGATAAATGATTCAACTCCATTGAAAAGAATTGAAATTATCGTTTAATATCACCCAAAGGGAGAAAGAATAATTTTCCATCAATCTTCTATCGTTATCAAATGTGCTGGTGTAATTGGTTGGTTGAAGAAAAATAGCTTTCCGATTGTTTAAATCGTGACGTAACAATTTCGCGGTTTCATCCGTCATCAATTACAAAACACTGCATAAACAACTTTAAAACTATAAAGCAAGGGAAGAAAGTTGCTCTTATCCCCGAGCACACTGTAAATCAGTGTCGGTTTGAGTCGCAGGCGGCCTATGTTTTCCCGAATCATATTCTAAAACCGTTTGTGGTTTGGCATAAAATCAAAGCTGAATAGAAGTTTAACGTGGTGCACTTGTCTGCAGAACAGAGCGGGAAAATGGGGTTTCAGTAGAATGTATTAACTGCTGTTGCGAATTCAATGTATCAACTTAAATAACAGAGATATAAGAGAGATTTGCATCGTGTTCCATATTACGGCAAACCAAACCAAGTGCGCTCACTGAAATTTCCGTTTTGCCAAAAAAGAAGAAACTAATAGGATATTTCTGATATTTATTAGCATTATCACCTTTAAGTGAAAAGGCAAATTTCTCCCGGCAGTCGGAAAAGCAAAACACTTCTCACATTCTTTCCTTTCTCTCTCCCTAGAGAAAGTGCTTGGTATATGTATATAACTGGAAAAAAGTGATCTTAGATTAGATCAGATTTATTAGATTTTTAGCAAAATGCGAATTTGGTCACTAGCAAACGGCAAGATCTTGGTGATCGAATCGAGCGGGAAAATTATAGAATACGGAGGAGGGATTATAAAACATTAATTATTCTTTCCTAAATAATAAAGTTTTAAAATGTGTCACGAATTCGGAACGTCGTCAGTTTGGTTAGGAAGACAATAAATCTCTGAAGCCTTACGCAAACTATGATGTTCGTTAATTGAGATTTTCCGCCGGTACTGTGACAGAGAAACAGGGTTAATTGTTATCTTTATGTTATGGTGAAATACGCGTACGAAATAAAGATCTGTCACTGTGATCACACTGAAATATCTCGCAAATTGTGTTTTTTTTTGTAAACACGCAGTTCATATTCTTCGCCGAAGAAAGATTTTGTCCAAAAGGCCTTTCTCCAAAACTTGAGTGACATTGGAATTTTCATTGCGAAAGATATGTACACTGTATGCAGTGTATGTAGTCGATCCGTACAATATATCGATCTATAAAGTCTTGCTGGATAACGAAATTAAAATAACTGCCTCATTTACACATCATCTGGGCGCAAGGGCTCGCGATTGACAAACTTAAGTTACGACAACGACACAACGTTTTTAATAATATTCAATCGAAACAGTCCAGTTGTGGTTTACTGTCAGACCCACTGAAGCCGGAAACTGTCATCGACTGTCAGCTCTACTCGCGGAATCCTTGTAAGAAAATTGGACTCTTCATAAGAAACCATGTTATTGCCGGTTAGTTTACTTTAATAACAAAACAGCCAAAAATCCATTATACCATAGGTGAAACAAATGTGTTCAGTTGAAAGCGATAAAATACAGCCACTTGAAAATGTTCATCGCCAAGGGCAACCAAACTGTCGAAAAAACCCTTTTTTTTTCCGTGTTATGAATACATTTGGCGTCATGTAAAACCGCCCTTTAAAGGAGTGCAAGCAATATTTTGCGAATGAATGGGCAATAGTTTTTCGCGTGAGAGAATGCAAAAGGCCGAAGGAAAACGAAGCTAACTTAATCAGCTACATTCGTTCAGAAGAGATAGATGGAAACAACGAGTGAATCGAAGAATTTATCAAACGAGTATCGCGATAACAGAGGGGTTATATTGGATGTGTTTTCTTGAAATACTTTTGCTCCGACGAATTCTGAGAGGTAAGCTGGTGTCGGACTAATATTCGCAACGTTAAGACGATTTCTTATTGATCGTTCCTAATATATATTTATTTAAAACCAGGGACCAAACGGTTGTCGTATTAGCGTGCTTGACACGAAAATGGCCTGCCGGCCGGCTCAGACATAATTCTTTAAGAGGACATTTACGTTTTATCAGTTACTCTATGCTAATATAGACGAAATTTTGAAGAGAGAGACCGAGTGTGCCCATTAACGCAAATTGTTTTTTTTTTTTATTTGCCACTGGCTTTTCAGCTTCGGAACTAAAAGGGTTTCACAACCAATACGTTCTGTTTTCCTAAAAAAAAAAAAAGGGGCCAATGTTCAAGTTCACATCAGTCGATCAGTGAAATCTCAAAAGAGAAGATTAAAATATGCTATTACAGATGAATAAGGCGAGAGGAGTCAGAGCGTTTCACTGGAGCGAATGCACTCGGTTCGGACCAACATGTGATGCAATAAGCCTGAAATTGCTCACAGCGTGAAATCAAATGGTTTCGAAAGGAAGCCTAAAGGAAGATTTCGCACAATGGTTTAGAGTATAAAAGTGCGCAGTCTTCACACATTTGGTTTGAGAGCTAAAAAACAAGTTCTTCTCAACCCCTGTTCAATAATGACTTATCCGTCGGGAATGAGGGACGCAGCTCCAGCTCCCATCTAACCGGCTATGATATAACCCCGCATGCATTTCAACCCGTGTGATCCAAACCTCCAGTAAATCTTAACATTTACGTTGGTAAACACTCACCATCTTTGTCATTACAACAGCGAGAATGCACCATTTCGACAATTTCAGTCCTAGATAGGGGGACAAAATTGTCACTCGTAACCTATCTCCCATGAGTCTCCTCTGGTGGAGCATCTGAAATAGTCATCGCAGGGGCGTAGGTTTACGATCACGTGAACGATAGTTAAATTAAACACTCGACTGATGAAAACGCTTTGGTGAAGTCCAGGAGCCCTTGAGTAAGAGCCTCCCCGTATGCTACAACTCCTATGCACCAGGACTCCATCACCCAAGAGTGCGATTTACCCAAATTGGCCCATTCCCCATCAGCGTCAGAAAGGAGTGTCTATTTTTAAACCAAGTTTTGCGGGAAAATAAACAATAGTCCAAATCGGTTAACTCAACCATTTAGAAGTGATATTTTCGATTGAGTTTCATACAAATAGCGAGGTTATTTTTGTCTCCCAATTGCAACGATCGCAGGCAGAGCGCTCTACCAATCAGAGTGCGCAGGGCTCTAACGTGAATCTTGCTTATAAAAGCGCGCGAAAATGAGCGCGTGCAAGTCGCTTGCTTCTTGCTTTCATTGGTTGAAAAAATGCCGCAATTTTTATTATTTTTTTTTTACCAATCACTGAACAGGCCTGGCCGCGATTACTCTCGCGCGCTTTTTTCCGCAAACGTCTCTAATTCCTGGAGCCGAATATTTTTTCATTTGTGCAATTTTCAAATGAAAGACTCCAACAAGCCTAAAATTTCAGGCTTACTGGTAACCGGCTTACATTCAACAGGATAAAAAATATGTGAAATTAGATGTATTCTAAAAAGCGTTTCGCAATTGTTTTGGCTATGCTCAGTCTCAGAACTTCCCTTTATCTTAATTCCTCGACTTTGCACCTCGTCTTAAGAGGGAACTTAAGCATGAAAGACCATGACTGCTGCGAGATCGTGAATACGAGAATACAACTTTTGCGTTAAATGAGCAAGCCGACTGGAAGACGAGAGGCTGGCGACTGGCGAGCTGGTAGCAACTTAATTGCGCGCAAGATTATCATTGTAGACGCAGAAATTTTCTCAGTCGATCGCCCTTCAGTTTGTCAAGATGTCAATACAGTATAACGTATGTAGACTTGGCTTTAGCCAATCGGAATGCAAATAATACTTTTCCTTTAAAACGAAATGACATGACCATGTTACAGATATGGTGATGCGGGTAAACGTGAGGCTGTATGAATGGAGTTTTGGATTACGAACATGTAAACTTGAAATGTATATTTTATTAAGCGGCTAGTTCTTGATATTTTGGCAAGATTTTCGATTGAAGGATACGAGAAGAATCCTCGACATATCAGTTTTGATAAGTAGGGCTTGGTTTGGAAGCAAAGCGACGCAAATTTCGCCGGAACGAAGATTCGTACTGGATCATTTCTGGAGAGCTTTCCACACGGCTCTTGTCCCTTAAGCTTATTTTAATATACTCAGTTGTGACACACGAATATTTAGAAATGTTCATATAATTTTCATGGAATCAGTGAGTTCACAAATCGACTTCAAGTATTTGCACATTACTTCCTGTTCAGGACCCACCAGAGTTCAGGTCACGTATTTGTTTTATTGGGAGTTGGCATTGCCTCAACAGCAACCGTCAACCAACCATTTATTTGCCATTCGAATATAAAATTAATAAAGAACAGAGAATAAATCAGTCACCTTTTAGGCTAAAAACGTCTTAGAATAGTGGAAAAACCAAACAAGCTGTGTATTTCTCCACCCAAAGTCATTATTCATGCTGTGTTTGTATTACGTAATAGTTCAAAGGGAGAAGTATCTCGGGACAATTTCCCAATTGTCTCTTTCAAACGAAGTATCGACTACAGGCAAAAAGGCACGAAACAACCGTTCTAACGAGAAAAAACAATAGCTGTACTCGCAGTTAACGTTGTAATATGGCTAATAAGTCTCTGTTGTACTTTTTTGTGCAGAAATAGATTGTGAAACGGCCAAGTTAAGAGTTTCGTTCGTGACGATCACTGTAGAGCTAGGCAGTTCTGGCGGTTTCAAGCAAAGAAAGAGCTGTTTGCTATACCTGTCACAAAATCAGGCCATCGAATATGCAGTTGATGGTTCTACCACTGATTTTGTCAGAGGCGAGGTCCTCCTATAGCTATAGCGCGGCTATTATGCTTGGATTCAATGTTACATTTGGAGTCATTGGTTATTACTATGTAGCTATTACTGCTTGAGGCTATTCTAACGTAAGAGATCATAAGAGGCAAGTTATTAAATTTGTCCAAACACATCAGCACGGCCATGGCAAACGAAGGTAAAACTATGATTCTGTGTCTTTCATACTTCCCCGAATTCATGGTCAGTGTTTTGGTATCAAATGATTGCTCAGCGAGAACGAGACGAAATGATTTCGAAGAAAATTACGATAAGTCAAATTTATCTTTGAAGCGACCGGCAATTTCCGTTGACTTGCCTTGCTTCAACTTCCTGTTTTGTTGGATACACGTATTCTTTTTTTCATAAGAACGTCTAATTTTTTGGTTGAGGCTGAACATTCTTGTTATTTTTTTTTTGCCTGAAAACATTCTTAAACATGTTTTTAAGTTGAGTGAAGGGCGCGCAGGGCATCGGGTACACTGAAGACTACAAACTGAGTTGTTCTGCAGTTTATCGTGCAATGAGAAAAACGTCCCAAGTATTAATTAGTTAATTGTCTTGTTAGATTTGCTTACCTTTATTTGCTTACCTTTATACCACTCACAAAAATCGTGGAAACTGATGAGCAAAATATAGACGTTCTTAACTGACTCAGCCTGTGTATGTCCTTGGTATTTTTTGCTGCACGATTTTGGTTAATCTCAGCCTGAACGTATTATAAAAACTTTTATTATAAATTTGCAACTGCATTTCCCGTTCTCTGATTGGTTCACTCAATCTCGGTTATCAGGCCATATACTTTAGTTTGACCTTATATGGCAATTGATTGCGCTAAGTGTTGCAAAGCTTTTTTTTTTCGCCAGAAAGCGAAATTCCTCTCTGAATAAATCAGAAACAAAACCTCCCTTTTTTTTGGAAAGTTTGGATCGATTCCGACGTTCAGAAGTACGTGAAAAGGCAAGAAATGTGTTTGTGATGAAACTGCGTCTGTCTGACCACAACGGTCGCATCTCTTGATCAAGTTTTTTCGATTTCGCTTGGATTTTCTCGCTTTTTTCGCTCGTATTTCCAAACTTTTGTAGTTTAAGGAATTTAATAAAACATTTATTCTATTCGCGCTTGTTGGATATGAGACTGGTTCAGTAGCCAACTCGGCTCTACGCCCCTCCTTGGCTATTTACCATCTCATATCCAACGCGCGCTCATGGAATAATATTAATGAAACGCATCATTACTAATTTGCCAGGATTGAAACTTACCATCCCCGTTTTGCTGGTTCAGTTTAGGAGGGCCAAAGGATTGATGTGGGAAAAAACACGCAATTGGTTAGAAGTTTATCACATCTCTATATCTCTTAAATGTACCAACAAGGAAAAACTTTAAACTTTGTGTGCTCGCGAACATCGTCGATAAATTTTTATCATCTTTAGGAGGTAGAACGTAGCTAATCATGATCTCCCATACATTTTATGTACTAAAAATACAACTAGCGCACTTTTAAAAGAATTAATGTTTTAACCACAAAAAAATAGTCTAAAATCGATTTAAATTTGTAAGCGTTTTCAAAAGCCCTTCTTAAACTTTTTTATGCCAGTGGAAGTTTGATCATCCTTTTTGCTAGCGTCATCTACTGATTTCCATTGTCACGTACATGCGTGTTCAGTTCATGCTTTCGCGTGGTCTTTCCCTCCTTACTGCGTTACCATAATTTGATAGTAACTCTAAACTCAACTGTCAAAGTTACCTTAGATCGGATTTATTCTATTTGACACGCCGTGTTTTTTCACTGGTTCAAAATAAGTATCTGTTTGTGTTCTGTCAAATGTGGGAGTTAAAATAGCACTAGAGACGTCTGAAGAAAAAGAAATTGATCCTTTGACTTCTAAAAGCTGCGAAATAAATTGAGCTCCATTTTTTTGGAATTTGTGAAAGAGCAGAACATTTGACAGTTCTACCGGTAAAAAAATCAATGACATCACTCAATACTGCCTTTCGACCCCTCTGGTTGGTAAGACCGTCATTATGTCTGGAGATTGTCTTACCAAACAGGCGTGCGTACATGGCCTTATTTAGCAAACGCCGGAACTAAAACTTGTCAAAGTTCAATGCGAATTATCTTCGATTCACCCCACAGTATAAACAGCCGAGTTCACAATAAGATGACGTAAATAGAGTACATCCCCATTGTAAACAGCTTCAGTGAGCAATCGTGTCAAAGTAGAAGAAAAACTCGCCGAAAAAAGATATTTTTAGAACTGATTCGTGGACTGCTTACGAGGCGAGCATCAAGATCCAGTCGAAAAGAACGTTTTTGATGACACGGAGACGAAGAAACACGGCGCGAAAAAGGTACAAAGTTACACCGGTTGAAAGCTTCCGAAGAAAACGATCTAGAAAACGAGCAAAGGAGAGAAAGCTTCAGCGAAAAAACGGCATCAGGAGAAAATCGAAGGAAACCAATGGTACGTTCTTTCATTTTATTATCATTTTATATTAGGCTTTCATTTTAGTCCTCCTCATTACGATCGACTATTATAAATTGAATGCTTTTACGCGCGGTCTCGTGCGCAAAGGCCAAAAAGCCCATAACTTTAGAAAAATCAATTGAACAGGAACCCGGAAATTTCAGAATCAAGTTTTTTTTTTTGCGTTTCTGCAGTATATACTAGGGCCTGAGCTTGGTGAATTACAAATACTCGGTGCTGAAGTTGTTGTTTTAAGGTGACAACTATTCAGCGTCCTGCTCGTTGTCTTTCAGCATTATTGGCAAATTCCATGTTTTAGTAACCTCAAGAGTGAAAGGTTACATCACCAAAGCAACCATTTGTCGAGAGCCTAAACATCCAGTTTGAATCAGTCGTCGAACGCCAGTTATTTTTCCTTCTTTGTGACACGATTCACGCATTTGTTCTACGACGTGAAATTTGACCTGGTTTACATCTTTGTAAAGTTTCGATCGCTAGCAAAAAGTATTCATCAATCAATTATTCTGCTTCTTATGTGCATGACGAAAGTACATTTTCCACACTTTTCGATAAGAGGTTTGCAGTACTTCAGAAAATAAGCTATGAATATGAGCGGGACTCGTAAACATGACGGGTCATTTACTGCCCTTGTCCGAGCGTCAAACATCTGCGTCGTGACTAGAACAGAATCACGTACTCTTAACAACTGAAGGTCAATCAGCCCACTCGTGAAAAATGCTGGCGCATTTAGGATTTCGCTGAGTTACGCTGCTACTTAAAATACACACACAGCGGGAGACAACTCAGATGAGGAGGGAGGGGCTAGAGTCCGCTACGACAGAAACAGTGATTGCTGCTCGGACGGACTTCAACCCCTCTCCGGTTCTTTTCCGAGACCCCGGAAGACGACATACTCTGTTTTCTAGAGTTTCCCGGCAGTGACATACAGGTTCGCTATAAAATAGTTTTCTTTCAAGTATCGATAGTAAGTTCAAAATAATATTTGCTTATAAAATACTGCTTTAGTTGGTTTAAAATTTTTTCCCACATTGTCATCTTTCACTATTTGGATATTAAAGAGAGACCGGTTGCCAATGTATTAGAGAGATTTAGCAAACGGAAGAATGCTTTTTTGTTATAAAATCTCGACTATTCTCTAACTTGCTTTCCTTTTCTAAGATCAGAAGTAACGTGATATCTGTTCGCAACCAGCAAGAAATGAGCCGGCTAAAATCAAACACCTTTTTTTACTTTTGCCAAAACGCGATCTTAAATCTTGTTATGACTGGCTATTTGATTACCATTCAACTCCGATAAAATTTGGAAAGCAAAGATGTGAAAAATGACACCTTTCATCGCAATATTTTTCAGTCGCTTGAACTGGTTATCGATTGGGGACGATTTCGGTAAACGGTGTAATCGGCATAACCCTAGACTGTTGTTGGCCGATGGGTTTTTCAAATGAAGTATTCTGCATAGCTGGTCATTTTCTCAATTCGTGCAAAAACCCATTCAGCGCGAATGGGTTTTTGAGGTCATTTCCACTTTTTTCCTGCCTCTTTTGAGTTTTAAATTTTAACAGTAGAAATTTTTGCGCTTTGCTTATATATAGATAAGCACGACCGGAGATTACCTTGACGTTAAGAGTTTTGTCATAGACTTGTAGGCGTCAGTACTTGTCTATTTGTAGACTGAAACACAGAAAAGCTGCGTCTGGAAGGAGACTAATTCGCAATCCTGTCCGTGATATTTCCACAGCTATTAAAAATCGAGATTTTCCGGAACATCCAAATCGTCCGCAACTTTTCATGCCCACCAATTTAAAACCGTTCTGTCTTTCTGCTGCCATTTAACATTGGCGCTCACACCACAAAAACAGACCCGCTATTTCACACTACTTCTCGTTTCCTATGGACTTGATGCTTCCCTTTTATTTCGAAGTTTAATTTTAAAAGGTGGTAAGGTTGCTTAACTTCAGACACTGTCAGAACATTGCGCACAATTCGAATTGCACAAACTGCCAGTCCCATAAATAAACTACAATTATGAAGCGTTCTGCTCTGCGAACAGTTGGTTTCTCCTGCGCGCAACTGTTCGATTTTCCATTGAGCATGTGCGAAGTACGTCACGCCCGTCGTTATGCATTTGACATCACTTCGTCCTATTTCGCGGGGAAAATATGGCATCACTGCACAGCAGGCTCGCCCAAACGCAGCAGTTACATGACAAAAACGCATGTGCACGCGCCAAAACAAGCTTACTAACTCGTTTTACCGGTTCAATTTTAATTTATTCGTCCTTGAAACCGGACGGCTCTCTCAAAGAAACTAACGGTTGCTTGCAGTGGTTTCTCCCTAGGGAAGCGTAGAAGAAACCAACCGCTCGCTGGGTAAAAGCGTTCTGAAACAAAGATTTCTGGCGGGAAGACCTGTAGATATCGAATTATTTTAGATTTGCAGATAAAGTTACCATGTAAATCATCATTGTAAAGACCAAAAGGCCCTCAAGCAACACGATATATTCTGTGTACAGTATTTTATGATGAACCTGCTATTTCGAACCGCCACTTATTCAAACTATTTTCTTTTTCCCTTGCGACTTCGAAATAACGGGGTTCAGGCCGTATATCACCCTTCATGCACATTCTTGCTCGCTTGATTTATGGCCCAAGCGCGAAGTATGCAGGCCATAAATCAACGGGAGAAAAAACGAGTATCCGTAACTTACAGTACGAACCGAGAAAATGAGGTTAGTGAGATATTTATTATATCTGAGGTAGTCAGTAGTGTGACTGACAGCGGAAGGTTCAATAGCTACGATGATGATTGCGCGTCAAAATCCGAAAAACAAATAAAGGCCCAGCAATACGGGCAACATTTTTCATGCAACTTGTCGCGCAACAATGTTCAGTTGCAAGTTGAGATGGTTTGTAGCGCGCGTTACGACCTTCTTGCGCAACAATTTTTTATTTCGCGAAAAGAAGATGTAGCTTTTAATTTTTCCAACGTGATGAAAATTTGCTGCGCAAGAAGGTGGTTTAATACGCTCAAAAAACTTTCGCCATTGTTCCGCGACAAGTTGCACGAAAACTGTTGCCCGTATTACTGGGCCTTTAACCTTCTTGGCTTTTTGAAACAGTTGCTTTCAAGATTGAAACAGTTTTACAAGTTTACGTGGCATAAACGACATGAAAAACGCCCCAGAGAATACTTTATCAAAATTTCAAATTTAGCGGGCCGGACACCGGGTCCTACTGTAGAATATATGGCTTGTTAAATCAGCTAATCACAGCGTGCGAACTATCGATAGATCTGACCGTGGAGGAATTCTGGATGTTGTCCAGCAACACTCGCTCTGACGAAGGGCTAAAGTTCGCAACGTCAGCTTTCCAAATCGTTCACGGTGGTAATTCGACCTTTATCAACACGTTTGATAAAACCAAATTTTCCTGTTTCACTATCCCACCGACGCAGGACCACAGTTTCTTTAGAAACTAGAAATTTGGGAAAAATTGGTCGAGTTCCATTTTTTTGCAAGTTATCAGGCTCGGTCCGTAAATTTGCAAAAATGGAACGGCACCACCGTTTTCCCAGTACGAGCCGAACAAGCGAGTTCAATAGGAGTTTTATTATATTGGTTCCCTTGGGCATGGTTTTCTATCCCTTTAGTCTTTCCTCTTCGCCTGCTTCTGTTAACGGTTCTGGAAAAAAAATTCGTACTTTTTCTTTTTGTCTCCGAGAAAATGGCAGTAGAAAAATGGGAACAGTTTGGCAACCTATATACTCTTCTTCGTGACCGTTCCGTCTTAGCGGTCCGTATTGCAAAATTCGGACCGCTCAGAAAACCAATCAGAACTCTGTTTTTTTTTCCTGCCTGTGAGTTGGGAGCGCTGTGTCCCGTGCGTTCAGTTACATTAATTCCGCAGTCTCTTAGCGAGACTGTGCAATTGGTTCTGACGCGCATCCTGGACTTCGCTCCATGACAGAGCTTTCTTTTCTTCCGGCTGCACGTCCAAAAAGAGGCCTTTGCTAGCTCGGATTTTTCAATGCCTTTGTCAAAAGTATTTAGTCTTATTCAGTTTCAGTTTTAGTTTATCAAGTGCTTAGTTCAGCAGGGCTAATCCTGGCACTGGTCAAGCGGTATATTAAGGAACAAGTCAAGATTTCACACTTGCGGAACTGGTTACAAAATGCAATACACTTAAATTATAATAATTGGTCAGACTACTATGATGTCTTTATTAATGCTTGTAATAAGAGGTTGACAAAGGAAAATTGATCACCTTAAATTTGTGATGCAACCGTCGTGGAAAGGATGGGAAACTAGTAGTTCCTTGGCGACAGGCCAAACGGACAACTGTAAACCAGACGTTTCCGCGCGTTAGCCTCGTTAGAGCGAAATGACAGCCAATCGAGTTTTAGTTCATTCGTTCGTAATCACCAGCAAAACGGTAGAGCTTAATTCCTGTTTGGTTTCTTTTGAAGCGGTCAGCCAAGGTGAATTAGTTCAATGAAAATTCACCAAATTGGTTCAAGACGTTATCCGTCAATCTGTTAGACCTATCATTTCTACCTGTATTGCTTTTCCTTAGTGTTTATAATTGACCCGAAAATTAATACGAAAAACGTCGTCTTCTTTTAAGTAACTATTAAAATGTGGTTTGAGTCACTTTTTGTCGGAAGTCGGAAATACCACTTCTGGAAAACGAAGCAGGAAACATAGGAAGTTTGTTTGCTCACTCAATACAGTCTTAATTGTCTTAGGAAACTTTCGTCATTCTTAAACTGGTCCTCATTATTCTTAAACGGAAGTTCGTTGTTTTAAGATAGTCGATATTTTTAAGTATGAATCACTGTGAACAAAGCGCAGCGAGTTCAACGAGATGTCCTGAATAAATACACAATTTATAAACCTGAAATAAACCTGATGAAGGCTGTTATTGGCCAGCCGAAATATCGTTAAAAAATACTTTTTCGCGTTGTTTTATCAGTCGTGCAGTAGTCTACTTGACTTTTCATTTTGACTAATACCACGATCTTCTCTTATCCAACGCTGTGCAAGACTTATAGTCCGCGGTTTTTGCAAAGGTTTTAAAACCTCAATTTAACACAATTCAGGGGCACCCAACGTCAATTTTCGGAAAATATCTGTTCGGAAGACGATTTGAGATCTAGAATTTTCGGAGCATTTGTTGTAAAATTTCTTGCTTGCCTGCCCATCCTAGGATTTTCGAACATCTAAAAAATGGTACAGTTGCCCATTTTTAACGGATTTTTACCCTAAAAAGGTCACCTAGAATTTACGGGACCCTTTTTTCTGGCTGAAATTTTTGAAGAGGTAAGTTTTCAGTCCCTATAATTTTTGGATCATTAGACTTTCAGCTAGGAAATCCAAACAGATGAAAAATATTTAGGGGATAATAATATGCCTATATCTACCCTTTTAATTACTAAACTACGTTTAACAATGCTAAGTTAAAGTGGTATTGAACTATAATCTCGTTGGGTGCCCCTGACAATTTGTGTTGATTTTTCTGTCGTAAAGTAAAGCCACGTACCCAACATAAGTTGGCGCGAAACTTATCACGCGGGGTCGATTTCCGCTCTATTCATATATGGCAATTGCAAAACGAGAGACAAAACGGCCTGTTGTTTTTGTCCAGAAAGTTCTATGTTAATCAAAATTAACAACTGTTATTCTTTAAATACGTAGAAAGGACAAGACAAAACAATTAAAGCGTAATGAATTTCGATTATGTAAATAAACCAAACTGTCACTTCAACCGGAAAGAAATCTATTCAAAGGTGTTATTGCTCAAGGGGATGTGACGAACCAAAAGTGACGAGAAACAACACGATTCAATAATCCTACTTTGCAGTCGGTTGTCCGAATTTTAGAAACCAGTACAACAGTTCTTTATTCTCTCACTCGCAGACATTTTGCTGCCATTTTCCCTATGATTGCAAGAAACAAACCAGCCTTTAAGCTAAATTAAATAAAACGATTGGGAACAGTCGACAACCGGTGGCTGCAGTAATTAATAACCCACTTATCAACAAGTCCTGGGCTTAATGGGGCGTGATCCTGGTGTTTATTTACATGCTTGGAGAGAAGATTGGTCACCAGGGTTTGCAAAGAAACAACTCAATCACCGGTTTTCTGAGCCCGCGAGACTGAGCAGCCTCAGCAAACCATTGTTTTAACGAAAACCGCTGGTCAGCAACCTGGTTCTAGTCATTGCTGTCTAAGGTCTTTCAGTTTACACACAGTGTTAAGAAAAACACCAAAACATGCTATGAACTCAATGAAAAACCGATGATAATGATTTTTGCAATGAAATGAAATTGCGAGTTCTCTTTGTGTCGTTTCGGTTCAATATACACCAATATTAAAGAAAAAGCCAAAGCGAGGCTAACGAACAAATTATTGTTTTCATTATCTTTCTTTCTTTCTCAACATTTTTGCTGCTATTTAAATGGCCTCGGAATAGTTTGAAGTCTCCCTGATTTGCCTGATTTCCTTATCAATTCTTATCAAAATAATGGGAGCTTTCCGATAAAAAAAAAAAAAAATACCAAACAGCAGTGAAGTGTCCATTTCTTGCTTCAGCAAGTACCTAAATTGTCGTGTACAGTTAGTTTACAAGAAAGAGAACTAGGCTTCCATAAATGCGGCTCTGCTTCGGTTCTCGTATACGCGATGTACAAACATTTATCAGGTTCCGAAAGGCTGTTTTTCCGTTCAATGGCCTCTCGTCTAATACTAATATTTGCTTTCGTTAGATTTTATCTATTTGTCTTCTTCACTGTCCACAACTAAACTAAAGGTGCCTTATATCCAAAGATCATTTACGGAAAAGGGTGATTTCGTTAATCATTATTTTGACTCCACCTTTGCTGGATTATGTCCGGTTTGTTCAAGTGGCCCATTGTCAGCGATTCCAATGAAAACATTCCTCCAGGGGAACGGAAATGAACGAGCAGTTTTTATGCGCTTGAAAAAAAAAACTTGTTAATGAATCATTGATTTGTATTGCCAAGGTCAAAAGATTTACTCAGTGGAATCCAATCCCGGGTCCAAGTTGCTCAAGACAAACAAGAGAAAAAACACTTAGAAGTCGTGTTTATAAAAAAAAAAAAAGATTCCTGCTGGTTAAGATTTTTGAATCTGTTTTGCTCATCTTCTAGTTCATTTAATCATGCATGAACTGCCGGTCGGCAAGGAAATGTAACGAAAATATTTCCGTTGAAAGAAATGTTTATTTGAAGTGCTGGTTATAGCCGAACTGAAAGATACAAGTGATTCTCGCAATTGTCTGGGCAATTTTAAGCAATTGTCTCTTATACACACCTGAAACATTCAGATCACTTGTATATTTCCGTTGGCAACCCAGTTCAAAGTGCAGACAATGAAATCCGGCATCTTCGCAAAGAGCTGTAAATGCAAAAACATGTCAAAACCGTAGATGGAAATTCTGGACTTGTTCTAAAAATACACTTTTGCGTTTGCAAAAGCCCCTCGAAATGATTAAAAATTATCATGGTTTAAAGTTAAGTTTTACTTTAATAATATTCTATGATAATTTATCTATATTATCTCGTTTTAATTGTGGGTGGATAGAAGAAATTGTTTTCGTTCAGGCCGAATCGATATACGTATTACGGTTAATAGGTTAAATCGTTTTTCCCTGCTTTTGACCTGATTTGAATTTTCCGCGACAGAAAATTAAGGGAATGTGTTCTTTCCCGTGGAGAGTTGAGTTACATAATCTGTTGTAGATTCAATGAATAGATGCATACTTAGATGCATTAGATCCCCGCAAGAGAGGCATCCAATGCATCCTCTCTTGATCCTAGTAAGTGACGCACAAGTATAAGCATTAGCAACCTGACGTAAATTCAAGAGAGGCTTGATCCTTACAGTATGTTTTGCTAGGACAAGAAACACTAATTAACGAAAAGTTAATACAGTAATACGTCTGTATATGTTCCTTGTTCCAGTCTTTGCACACTTGGTAAAATTAACATTCTGCGAAATTACCCCCGTCGAAATAATATGGGGTGCTTACATTGTAATTATTCGCCTTTTGCGAACTCTTGTGGTCACTTATCAATTTTTTTTGCCGCTGATATCATTACTCCGACGTTAAGCAGAAGGTGGTTTGCTCCAGTGCTTGGTTCGAAACTCATCAAAGCTGTCTGCCTAAAGACAATGCTTCTTTAAAGCTCTTTTTTTCGATAAAACAATACTTCTTAAAAGTGGCTATTGAAATCCTTTAATCCTTCACAGGACGAAATATAAAAACACGAATTCAAGCGGGCAAAGGAATATTTTTGATAAGTAAATAACAACACGTATACATTTAATGTCTTAACTTTGATACACTGTTTTAAGGAGTGTGATTGAGAAGCCCTTTTTTGAACGTTTTAACAGCTTTGTTTGGAATATAATTTTTTATGTGACGTGTCAGAATTGGTCAAGCAGAAATTATGGCTTTCTTTTTTGTCATCAGTATTTCATTCACATCGAGGACTTGATCATGGAAAAAATACTCGTGCTCGCCGTGGCAATTTCATTTTCTCTTTCTCATCGGAAATCAGAGCTCAAGTTTTTTATTTGCTCTCATGGAAACCAGTATCTGCTGTGTGTTGTCGAAGACCAGTCTGATGAAGTGTTCGGCTCGTGATCTGATTGGTTGTTCTCGAGCCGAATTTATTTGACGTCACCACGCGGGCCTATCTCACTGTTGTTCACAATTTGCATGGGGGAATCTTGTGATGAATTTGACTGTGTTTCACTCTTTTTTCTCAAGTTAATCAACACTTTGCACTGGAACGTGGACAAGACATCAATCCTCGATTGACCGTTCCAGTTGAATCCGTTCGAGCACGTGCAAAAAGCTCGAATTTCACTTTGTAATCTACAATGATCTAGACATTTAATAGCGACAAGAACACAGAGCCAGCGGACGATTCAAAGTTTCCCGTATTTCATTGGCAACGATTTTCCTTCCTACAAACCGGTTTTGATTGATTTATTTTCACTGTGCAAGGAATGACATCGGAAGTCGAGTATAGGATACGATTGTGACGATATGCCCGAAATCGGTGAGCTTGGTTTCTATGAAACCCTTCGCTTGACCTCATCTTGTTATGTAAAAGTTTTCACGTCGAGACTGTTTGGCTATTGAAGTTGTCATATTTGTTAAAACCGCGATATCTCTGCGATAGACTCGTGTTTAAAGATATTCTCCTTTTAGATGGGGCTTTTAGGACGGTTTTAAGTCGCCTAAATGAAATAAATCCAGGGTTTTCGATCATTTCGCACTAGTTTTGTCTGTTTATACACGAATTTATGTCGTGTTGGGCCTGTGGTTCATGGCAATCACTTTAAAACTGACATAGCACTTCACAATTTCTCTGCTAGGTCGGGATGAGTTGGAACATTATGGAAAAGGTAGGACAGTTACCAACTCTTATTTATTTATTTACCTAACTAATGCAGTGTCATAGAATGACTTTATCGGATTTCTGCGAAGTTTGTACATAATGAAAGTGGCACTAGAAGAAATAGTGTATTAGTTATGTGTATTTACATTTTGTAGGGAAAGTTTGTACGTATGTCCGTTGTTTCGTAAATCTTTGGAGTTTCCTTTACGACGGATAATTACTTTAAGTTATATTCCTTAAGAAAGTTATCTTGATGGAACCGATAATTTTCGGAGCTATTCGACCGAAGAGAAAGAGACGTGCGCTTAACCTAAGTCATGTTGGGGGTGAAAAGGAAAAATGGGCGCGTGAGTGAATAATTCCCTTTGATTCTATACAGTACTTTTTGGAGGTCTTGGGACAAAAGGAGCTATCGTTGAGTTGCAATTAAGATCAGTTTTGCTAATTTTGGTATTTATACTCTCGTTGACCTCTAAATGCAAACGTGTAAGTTGATCGAATCGAAATGGAAGCCATCGGCAATTCCACGATTCAACGAAGCCCAAGCTGAGTGTAGTTTCGGCTGGCGTGATTAATTAAGGTTTGTTCGTGCAACCATTCTCAGCATGTTCCAAAATTTCGTATCAAAGTACACTTAACACAATTAGAGGCTGTGTGTATTGCAAAGGCGTCCATAATAACAACCTCAGCTGAACTGCCGGTTTTCTTGTTGTAGACGGGAATAGAGTTTGTCAAGGAAAGTTGTGTGCCAGCAACCTCTTAACAGAAAAGGAAGATGCAGTCAAGGTAAAACAAGTCATTGTGTTTTGTTTTTAAACTGTCAGGTCTGTACGTGATTAAGATTTACGTTTTTTGGGAGTCCCTACGAAGAATTCAAATTTACATGCATGTTTACATGTGGCTTTGAATGTTGAGGTCATTCGTGGTCCAATTTAAGTGTAGCTCTGATCTTATCGATAGTATTTCTAAAACCTGAAGGTTGACCTGACTAAATTTAAGAAATTTCACGATAAATTAAATGAAACTGTAGTTAATTTTTTTGTTTGTGTAATTTTCATTTTTGACCTCTGTGGACGAAATTCTTTTTGTTCCTCTCCGGAATTCGTGTGGGAATTTTGGTTGTCGCACCTTCAAAGGCCACACTTTTACAGAAGATATGATTTTATCTTTCCGTTTAACATGCATTACCTAATTTCAGTGTGTTAAGGTCACTGTCAGCCACAAAGAAGACGATTTTGTTTTACGTTAAAAAAAAGTTTGAAACTTTATTCAGAAAGGTTCATCCTGAAATGTTTGAAACACGAATAAATTGCAAAAATCTGAAGTTCAATTTTATTGGGTCTGTCAATGAAACCAAAAAGATTTTTGGGAAGCGAAACCCAGCTATATCTATTTTAAAATAAAGTACACTAACATAATGAATTGCAGGTTTTTGTCTTATTTAAAGACACAATGAAAGTATCCAGTTTTATTGTTACTTTTTTGGAGAAAGCCTGTGCTAGGAAACAGGTTTTTAGCAGTTCTTTTCCTGTGATACTGTTTATATTAATTATATTGAAGGAAGGTGCTAAGAAGTTTGAATGTTTTATACAGCTGTCACCCTTCCAAGATTATGAACCCAGCGAAAACTGTCATTGATTCTTATTGAACCTACAGTATTTGATTAATCAGAAAATTCTCCAAACATCTTTCCCACTAAATCTCAATCTAAGCAATGAGAATTAAGAAGGGATCATAACAAAGAGAGCATCTCGTTTTGAACAAATTTCCCTCACTGTACAGTCATAAGGTTATGCAGTTGTGAGGGCAAAATTGAAAGGTAATAACGAACAAAAGAAATAAAGAAACAGAGAAAGAAAGCAAGACTAGTATAGTGGAATCTACTGTGTCAATTCTACAGAGAGGCTTTAAATTTAGTGGACTAGGGAATCAAGCAGTTTGAATTTCTTGTACCAGAAAATTTTCTTCTGTAGGGACATAACAATCTAAGACGACAGGATTAAGAAAAACATGATTTAATTTTAAGACTGTAAGTTTAAGGGTTTAGATATGCCCAGAAATGTGAATAATTAGTTTCATACTATTTCTGTACCAAACTCCAAAGTGATGGCTTTGAAACTCTTTCATAAATACAAACTAACCACACTATGAAATGGGCAGAACCTTGCTCAAGCTAAGAAAGAAATCAAATTTGGCACTGCATGTTCATGTCTTCCTTAAAACCTAAGGTTTGATTATTTCAGGTTTAATATTTGTGGATAATAAAAAGGAATATGCACTTGTGGAACCATTGTTTAGGCAATAAAATACCACTATTAAGTGATGCCATTGCAAGATTGCCGTCAAAAGGTTTCTATTATCTCAAAAGAGGAGAACCTTTCAAGGCATGAGCCTTGAAATGTTGGCTTAACTTTGTTTTTTGTTTAGACTTAATTTTTCAGGTTAATGGAATTTTATTTTTTGTAGTTTAAAAATAGCTTATGAGGCATGGAAAGTTTTTAGGACATTGAGATATGAGATGAAACTGTCAAGTGTTGACGAGGGCTGTGCTTAGTAACCATTCAGCCAAAAATCCCAGAAACTTTGGTTAAGTGCCAAATGGAACAGTCATTTTCTGGAAAATTCGTTTGTAAAATGTGGAGTACAGGTACTTCTAGAGGCTCCTGATTTTCTGATAAAAATTCCTGTACCATTTTACTGATTCTTGTGTTTCCAAATGAAGACAAGAGCTCTCCCCATTGTGTTATCCAAAGTGAATAAAATCAATATTGGTGCACATTGCATAAATCTTGTGTATACTATCATGTGAATTTTAATGTTTTGTGATGTTGTCTGATAAGTTAATCTGTGACCTCATTTGTTTGATATCTTTGATTATCTTAATCCCTCATGAGTCTGTCTCCAATTTTTGATGGCTTAAACTTGACTCTTGGTGCCAAAATAGTTGTTAATCATTGTCCTTTGAAATGAAGTTTGACCCCAGTCGATGGCTATCTTGAAGACCATAGCTTAGTGCATTGTTTAAAAGGCAGTTCTATAAATACCTTTACTGGAAGGTATTGTACAAGTCATTCATTCTGTGGCATAATTTACCTCAATAAGTTAACAAACAGATAGCAGGTCTTAAAGGTATTTTTTCATTAATTTGGTAACGGCTATTGACACCTGCTACATTGTACATGTAGGTCATAATGTCTTTTTAATTTGTTTGATTGGTTGAGGCATTGAGTTTTGCAACTAAGCCGTCAGAAATCATTTTGTTCAATATCTTTACAAAGACCTCCAAGTTCCATCTTCTAATATTGTTATATATATATATATGTATTGCTATCTATACTTAACTGCAACTTATATTAATATTTTTGTGGCTACTTTTCAGTTTCATTTTATTCTCTTTTATTTCATTCAAACTTGACAAGCTGTAAGGACAACATTTTGCTATCGCTTCCCGCCTCGAAAAGCTAATACTATTTGCGGGAAGCAAGCATTTTGTATTTTTTCTTTGTTTTAGTAGTAAATACATGTACATGTACAGTTGAGTCAAGTCTTTATGAAATTTCACGTGGTTTTGGCTAGCTCTTTGACCTTTGTGGCTGAGCTGGTTTTGTGAACTCACCAATTTGTCTTGTTCGTGTACCAATGGCACGTTTCATGGTTACAGTAAACACAAAATGGCATTTGAGCATTCTATAAGCATTCTATAAGTTTCCTTTCAGGGCATCCTTTGATATATTTTAAAGGTAGTTGAGCAATATGAATTGGATTGAACGAGAAGAAGAAATTATATAATAGACCATCTTTTTGTTAATTATAAGCATTTTCTAGAACTTTCCATGAATTAAATTTAATGCTGACTGAAGTCAAAAAAAAAAAATTAAAGCCTTGATCTATGCTTTTAGATACAGCCTAAACTTGGTTTGATTCACGTGACTAAAAAAATCAATTGACGTGACAGCTGAATTTTTTTTTACCATGGGATGAATGTTGTAATACTCATTTTGTGTCTCAAGCAGCGCATATATTCTGGTAGTGTCTGGTGTTTTATCGTATTAGCATTGGATGTGTGGTGCTTCTTATCTCCTTGCAACTAGTTCCCTTATTCAGAGTAAGACTGTGTTTGAGGTCATTTTGTAGACAAGAAATGGATACTGAGTGACCCCAGTATGTTGCCAGCTATTTATGTGCAAATGATTCCACTCTGATTTTGATCTGAAACAGCAACATGAAGCCTGTGGTATGTAAAATAATGTTTGAGTCAGTTTTTGGCTTCAGTGAAGGTACAACCATTAGAAACTGAAAATCGTCATGTGATATTATAGTCAGGAAAACAAGAGCTGATCGTGAATAATTAGATATTTCAAGATTGAAGTATTGGTCTCATTTTTAATTAAGAACTAAAGGCCTCTTTAACTGGATTGATACATTCCGAGGTAGAACTGTCAAAATCACAAAAGCCATCAGTAGAATTAACCAAATTCCCAATCAGTTTTTTAATCATTGTAAATTTTTAACATTCAGACCTGCAAATTGATTTACATGAAGTGGAATAAATGTCATCAATGAAATTAATTATGTCCATTTTTAGAATCAGTCTGTTGTGTCAACTACTGGTCAGTTTTTACCTACAGAAATAAATGATTATTGACCTTAAGCAATTCAAAGAGTTCAGGGTTTTGTACACTTGTAAAAAACTCTGCATCCTTATGCATACCCAAGCAATAATTTACAGAATTACATCACATACCGGATTAGTCATGCCTGACAAATTGCACTATAAAGGGAATAGGCTTTCAAAGACTCTGACCCCCTTTATCTGAGCTATCAGTTTTTAATTTGATTCCAAGACAATGGAAGATGGAATCCCTCAAAGATAATAACTACTTCTCTCTGCAATTGAACAATGCTTTGAAATTAGCCTAACTAGCTGTGTACTTTGTTTTTGTGGCTATCGTGTGGACGCATGTTGAAATCTGGACACACATTTTAATGGCTGACAAAGGTCCTTGAAGTGTCTGGCAACAGACGTCCAAGAATTTGGATTTACTGGGAGATCATGCTTTAGTTGTCCATCACTTAATGGAAAGGACTTTTTGCAGATTTAACGTTGATCTATAGCCAAAATTAATAATGCTGCCTGATTTTGAAATTATTTTACAGTGTAGGTATCTTTCATGCAAGTGTCGGGGAGTTGTCAGCATTGCTTTCAGTGAATGTTTGTTTTCCATATTTGTTGTTATGATACTCTGTTTATCCATTCAATCTCACCTTTGTCCTAAGCAAAGCAAAAAATCTCAACAATGCATGAAATGCTCTTACATGTATGGGAAATGACCTGAAAATAAAATGAAATGAACTTTCCAATCCACATGAGGGCAAAATGTAGATAATCTTATTTTTACCAATCACATGTACATGGAATGTAAAGACATTAACAATTCATAGAATGGTGTCTTTGGAAAACAGGGTGTGACAAAAAGGCTTTCTGATAGCCTGGGGCTGGTGGAACGACGCTTCGTGCTAGCGCTTTCTTGTCGTGGGTTGCCTGATGGGCAAGCATCATTTGAATAAAACTGCGGCATTGTTTGTAGTTTTTTTTTTCCTGATGCAAACTTCTGAGTAGACATAAGTGTTTAGCAGACAGTGCGTTAGAGAAGAAAAAAAAAGAAGACAAATCTTTTTGGGGCTAGCTCTTCCGTGACTTGGGATAGTGAGATGAAATTACAGCTTGCCTCAACTTGGGAAAAGTTCACAGATGCCAATTAAAGCCAACTTTGTTTAAGAAATGGGTTGTGGAGAAAATTGGAAAGTTTGTTTATAAATATTGTTTACCATTCCATTCCCATTAATTTACTCAAAGCCTTTCAAGCTATACATGTATTTCAGGGTAAAATAATTATGAGTGGTTCGTGTATTTTGAGCTTTGCCTTTTTGTTGTCCTTCTCCTTTGTTTGTCGCTCTCTGTCTAAGAACAAAAGGGAGCAGGGGGGGGGGGGGGGGCGCAGCGTTGAGAGCACTCGCCTCCCACCAATGTGACCCGGGTTCAGTTCCCAGATCCAGCGTCATATGTGGGTTGAGTTTGTTGGTTATCTACTATGCTCCGAGAGGTTTTCCTCCAGGTACTCCGGTTTTCTCCTGTCCTCAAAAAACCAATATGATTTGATACATGTACGTGTATGTATTAATTTGATTTCATTTCATTTGTGCACAACCCCACAAGCTATTCAGCTTTAAACATTATCGTGTGAAAATAAAGTTCCTACATTGTATTCCTATTCCTATGTACATGTATTAACTAGAAGTGCTCAGAATGGAAAATTATTGTCCATAACAGATGACTTTTGCTTAGCTGAACGTGAACTTGGTACATTTACATCTACATCTACATTCGTAACTTGCAAGATCCTGAATAAGGACATTTCGAAGTGCTACATAGATCTACATTCATAACTTGCAAGTTATGAAGACAAATACATGCATTTCTAACTACCATTAATAATTGATAACTATACTTATTAATGCTGTGCTGCCATTTCTTGGGGTGACTGCTTTAGAAAATGAAGCGTAACTTGATGTACTAGCTAAAAAAAAGTAACTTTAATTTAAATTACTGTTATTTCAAGAATGTTAAGGTGAAAACATGTGGGAAAGATTGAAAGTGTTTGACCAAACTGTATGTCTGCCTATGATATTTGAATAATGACTGGTCGTACAAGTCTAGGTGCATGTAATGATGCAGAAGAGATACAAAAATTCATTGTAAAGTTGCATCACAATAAAATAACAGTGAAAGGAAAAATAAGACTTTGCATGATAATTTAAGTTGAGTTATTCAGTTGATACTGTTTAAGTTCAAGAAAAAAGACAGTCAGTGATGGCTTGATATTTGTGACCTCTCAAGCGAAAACATTCCTTAGGAAAGTCGTGTGAACGACTGAACGCGTGGCAAGCTCACGGGTGACTCACGGGTTGTAAAGTCGTTCTCACGACTGCAGAATGTTTTTGAACGGGTGAGCACATAAGCTAAACAGGCCAAAGAAATCTTTAAACTAGTGACCTTCACGACTGAATGGAGATAGCAGATAGAGTTAAACTGCTTAAGAATGAAGGACGGCGACTTCACGGCTACTACACCTCAGAACGACTTGTCAATTCGCATGAGAGGTCCCATTTTTGTTTTTTGAAAATGCCTTTTTATATGCACCCTAGGGCAAAATTATTGCAGCTTGACAAATGAACAAAGAAAAGGTTGATTAGTGGCCTTGGCCTTTTGTCTGGTATGCCCATGCAAAGAAACTTGTATTATCATGACCTGTAGGTGTATGCAAATCCTTGAACACCCTGTCAGCAGTTAAATGGGAATGCTGATAAACAAAAGTTGCCTAGTTTGTGCGAATAAACCAATTAAAATGCAAATTAACTAAGATAAAGAAATAACTTGCAAGGCATGCTTTTCAAGCTGAGTTATATTATTTTAAATTGTTCAAGTTGCTTTCTTGGTACTTTATCATGACTGAGCCAGCAAGATCAGAAATAATGCTTTTTATTTGTCATGAAATCATAATAAATGCTGATGATGAAACAATAAGTGTGAACTATATATGTATTTCAGTGTATGTCCACTTTTGATATTAATTTTTTTACACAAGTGGTATGAATGACTTAAGCAATAATTTCGTTGTATCTCATTTTAGTCAATTCCAGAATCAAGCTTAAATAACTGCGAATTTTGTTTACAGCTTAATTCAATTTTAAATTATTTTTCTAATACACTGTTCATAGACTGTGAATTGAGTAATGCCATTAATTCAGAGGCTAACCTAAAGTGCATTAATTTTTTCTAGAAAAGCTCTAAAGGGCCAAAGTGAATGACTAGATTGTTGTTAATTGTGATGATATCTGGTACAAACCTCCATAAGTTTGAAATACAATTTTGATTCAGTTTTTAAGGACAATAAAATGATTCTTTTTGCCATAGGATTTCACTGCAATTTTTTTGAAGTATTGTTTCTTGCTTTTTAGAAATCAGAGGAATTGTCATTGTCCAGACAATGTTCTACTTGAGCCTGGATTTTATGATGATTGGATGTATAATAAATTATGTGATCCAATTAACACTTCTGTTAAGACCACTATTAAACTTGGCTTATTTGCTCTTTATTTTGCCTGATGTTCCTCATTATGTGAGTCAAGTGATCTGGCTGCCAGTTCAGATTTTGCACAAATTGAATGCATAATCATTTAATCCAATTAAAACTTGAGTTAAGCCAATTATTTAAAAACTTCCCTTTCATTTTTTTGCTCTTCTTTACAAGGTGATTCAAACATTTTTTGTCAATATTTTCCTCTCAATGAAATCTACTTTGTATCCAGAAGTACTTTTCAGTCCTTCTGTTTGCTAATGATAGTTAAAAGAGTATTTTAGCTATTTTAATCTGCGCTGATCTGCTCTGAGTCTAAAAGAAGCAGTTGTCACTAAGCTTATCAATTAATTGAGAATAATAATTTATGTAGCAAAAAAGCACGTGGGTCTGAAGTTGCGATTAAAAAAAACAAAAATTGTTACAAAGTTTTGGAGCAGAGACAGCAAAAGCAAAATGTAAAAGTAATGAGAGAGATTTTATTTACATGAATATATATAGTCAATGGGTTACGCTTATGCACCACCTCATACTGTTATAACTGCATATAAACGTTTCTACTGTTGGTAATAACAAGAACCATTTTTATAGCTCTTATCCAGGTCTGCTGGGGGATTAGCCCCCAAGTATTTTAGCTCATGCCTTAATACACATGCTTCTGTTCATGGGAGAAACACTACAGTACTGCTCAGAATTAACCTAACAGGGAACGCTGAACGGAATGCGTTACATATTCGTTCAATTTCCGTTCTCTTATCCGTTCTATATCCGTTCTATACCCGTTCCGAATCCGTTCCAGCTCTGTTCTCTTGTGGTTCCACTGGACGCGTTCCATGTTAGGTTAATTCTGAGCGGTACTGTAGAAATACATGTAAGAACAAGTTAGACATCCCAGCGTTCAATACAGCTGCCGGTCAGCGCTCTTATGTATTGAGCGGTGAAATGCTGGAACACGCTCCCTGAAGAAATTTCTAAATGTGAAAGCCTACACAGTTTTATACAACTTTTAAATGCGTCTATTATGTTTTATTATATTTATTATAGTTTCATATTATAGTACGTACATTTTTAGATATAGTTCTTTACTTATTTTTGTAAGTTGTTGGGGAAGAACCCTTTTTAAAAGAGCATTAATACTTATTATTATCTGCTCTGATCTGCTGAAACTCTGTGAAAACCCGTTGTCACTAAGAATAATAATCTAGTAAAATTAGGTCTTGCGTTTCGATTTTCAAAGGCACAAGTTGTCTCAAAGTTCTGGAGCAGAGACAGCAAGAGCTGTGGATCCATAGAACTCTTCATAATGTTAGAAAACAGTGCTAAGAAAATATGCACGCTGATTGGTTAAAAATTGTGTTTCTATAACTCTGGAGAGACAGAACTAGCACAAGCTGTTGACGTAGTGATGACGCGAGCAAAGGGAATTTACATTTTGATAATTAGAGTGCACAAGTTGTTTTCCTTTTTCTCGTCGCGTTGTTTTCTAAAAGAAATAGAAAACATGTAGTCCGTGTTTCTATCGAGTTATAGAAACACAAGTGAATGTTTGGGAGAACTGGAAAAAGCTGTAGAAACACTCGCCTGCGGCTTGTGTTCCCACAGCATTTCTCATTCTCCCAAACTTTCACTCGTGTTTCTATAACTCGATAGAAAGATGGTACATGTTTTCTATTTCTTAAATATTATTAGAGCTGACCTGATTCAAGTGTGAAGTACAATGACGTGTAGGAGGGTTCTAGATGTTGTTAGCTCTTTCATCCTGAAACGTACTGCCCTTGTTGACAAGCAAAACAGGGTTTGTACGGGTCATGGAAAATGTGGAAACTTATAATTACATGTATGAAATTTAAGAATTTCATTTTCCAGGCCTGGGAAGTCTTTTTACTTAGTGGTTGGTCATGAAAAGTCATAAAAAATTAGAATAATCATAATTATAATAATAATGATAACTGTTACAATAATTATAATTATATTATACTGCCTTATTATAAAATTAATGGTAAATTAATCATTGCAGTGTCAAAGCAAGGATAAAATGAAATAAAGTCGAGTTTCTATCAAACAATGGGAAGTTTAGCAGAAAGACTTAGAGGTTGTTAATTTATAAAGTTGATTTGAGTAATATGATCCTAAAATAAGGATAGTTTTGAAAGTTAAAGTTTTCTTGCGTGACAGCTAAACTTAAGGGCGTGGAAAGCTGGAGAAAGTCATGGAAAAAGTCATGAAAAATCATGGAGTTCGAAGTGCTTAAAAGAGTATGAACCCTGTAAGAACCCTTTAGAAAGACTAAAATCAGCAAGCATTACAGACTTTTAGCACGGAAAGGGTTAAGTTTTGTTTTGTGTAACGTTTTGTTTCTTCTGTTCACAGGTTTGTCACCATGAAGACTGTCAAGACAAGAACGATGACAAACCTCTGTTACTTTGCTCAAGATGTGATGAAGTTCATCACTTGGGTGCTTTTGCAAACCATGCTAGATTCGATTTACCTGGTAAGATTCCTTTGAAGCAAGGCAAGTAACTGTTGCCAGACCTAGAGCAGGGATAACGCGGCGGTGCAATCACCTCCCTTTCACCAATGTGTCTCGCATTCAATTTCCAGGGTAACACATGGGTTGAGTTTGTTGGTTCTCTAGTCTGCTCCAAGAGGGTACTCCGGTTTTCCCCTCAAAAACTACGATTTGCTAGGAGTTTATATGTACACTGTCCCCAACTACATGTATAAACACTTGACACTTAAAGTGCCCCTGTGACCAAAAATCAATTCATATTTTTCTTTGGATTTCAAAACTATGTTAACAAAACAACAAGTGACCCAAGTTTTAAGCCTTGATTTCAAAAAGACACCTCTTTATTTTAACTGGAATTTTCCTATTTAATGGTTCGCCATTACGAACATTATGTTCTTGAGAGAGCTGGATTGAGGAGAAAATGACGTCAAAGGCTCACTAGTTTAAGAATGCAATACGTGTATACGCCGCAGAATTAATATGCAGCACAGAAGTTTTGGGCTTTCAGACTTTTAAACTCACGCTTTGCATATATAATAAGCTGCGTTTACACGCTGAAATTTTAAGCTAGTGAGCCTCTGACGTCACGTTTCCCTGGATCCAACCGTCTGAGGTCCAATCGGTCAGTTTTGAACGCGAGTAATGGCGGACCGTGAAATCCAAAACTTACACTCAAAGTAAACGGCCTTTGGATAAAAATCAAAGCTCAAAATTTTGTCAGTCAGGTGTTAAGCAAACACTTTCAAAATCTGAAGGAAAAAAGGAAGTGGTTTTTTTGATCACAGGGGCACTTAAAATAAAGTTCAAAGGTCATAATTTGGTACAGTTGGTGTAGGTTCCTTTCCTTGGAAGTATTCAATAATTTTTTCCATTAGATCAGAGTGACTTTGTTCTTGGCAAGTTTAATGACCATAGTTTTTTTCAACCAAGAAGAGTTGGGAAATGGGTTGACTATGAGGTTGATGCCTTTTAATACTTTAGTGCTACACTACAGGACGGGGTTTGAAATTGCAACCAATACAGTCACATTTGCACAACGGCTTTGCTTCTAAAAGTTCTGAAATTGTGACTAATTTTTTTATATCTTTTCTCAAAATTGCGACTGGATTTTTTTTTTAATTTCAAGCCCTGCAGGACCACTTATTTTCTTTCTTTACAGAGAGGCCAAGTTCTGTGTTGTATAGGACACCATCAAGCCATTCTGCAGGCTCAGATTCAGGAAATGAAGATGATGTAGAATCTGAGCCTAATAATAAAGTGTAAGTTTTGATTATTACATTAGCTGCTGTGTATGGAGATGTGATACAGGACAGGGCTCGAAAAATAATTATTTGAATTCCACCTTGCCTGTTGGGCAAGAACTCTAAGGGTGCGCTCGATTGGGAAATCCGGATTTAGATCTTAAAACCTGGATCTTCGTATTTCCAATCGAACGCAAAATCCGAAAACAGATTTCGCGACGGATTTTGTTAATAATTTGAAATCCTTACCCGACACAGATTTTGTCGCAGATTCACTAATTATTAGTGAATCTGCGACAAAATCCGTTTTCAGATTTTGTGTTCGATTGGAAATCCGACGATCCATATTTTAAGATCTAAATCCGGATTTCGCAATCGAACGCACCCTAAAATTTTCCTTGCCCAGGGCACTATTAAATATCCACTTGCCCAAGTTTTCAAACTCATTAGTAATTCATGAACCCAAAAATGGAAGTCATACTACAGGCATGTTTTAATTAATGTAATAAACCCATCTTGACTGTAGTCCTCTTAGTACTGATCACTTTCATGTTTAATTTATGCCATTATATTCTGCTTTTATGAAGTTGTTCGGTTTGTAATAATTAACATCGATGAACACTGTTATAATCACATTGAAGTAGTGTGTACCCTACATTTTCAGCTACTCTATATAGCCTTGAATCAAAATTTTCAATTTGTAGAAGATTGTCTTAGGCTCCTTCAATGTTCACCTGCATCTTGTCTAGCTCCAAGAAATCATTGTAAAGAGAAGCGTGAGAAATTTATAACATACAGAATTTACAACTAGTCATGATCACCTTCCCAATTCAGTTTTGACACAGGCACAGTGTCAAATTTGGAAAGCCAGCGAGAGCAGACTTTTTCATTTGGGTGAAAGAAAAGTAGTTTCAGTCAACGTCTTCGTTTGAAAGAAAAACTATTTTAAGTTGTCTTCTGGGAACTCTGAAAGTATTTTGATGACACATTTACCATTTCACACTTATTCATTTCATGCGGCAGCACCCAAGTATGTTATCAATAGCAAACTTGTACCTGGATCTTAGCATCAAAAATGCTGGCTTCCTGGTAGAAATAAGCAACTTCTTTTCGTGTACAATTTCTACCGCTTTGATTATCGTTATTGAGTTAAGTTTTGTACAGAGAAACTGGAAAATGCTTGCAGAAAATTGCTAAAATTGTAAGAAATAAATAGAGCGTTTTCGTGCCCAAAGCGGCTATTTTTAATCCTGGAAAGAAATTGGTTCTGGGCAGATTTTGATCACATGCTAGGCAACCACTTCTGAGCCGTGAGCGCGCGTCATGCAATCAACAAAACAACGCTATAAGTTGTAATTTTCGTCAAGCTTCATCTAAACACTTGATTACCCTTGAGCCTAAAATTTACCCTTTCTTCTCAAAATCGTCATCAAAACTTTAGTCAGCGGACGGCTTGCCTGGAATCTTCCCCTTGGGACAAGTAAGGGAAGAAAGTTACTCGCCCGAGGGCAATTGTTCCGGATGACCATACGGTGTTCTTTTTCGAGCCCTGCAGGAGGACAATGTAAGGGTTACTCAGTCAACTCAAACTTGGGACAGTTGGATTGTTTCCCTCCATCCATTCTTCTCTTAGCATTGCACGCCTCTGAGTTCTTATGTACTTGTTTGCTCCACATCCTTCTGTGTGGCACGTGACTTGCCTCTGGTCCTCCCCTATTTTCCTGTATGGTGGGCTGGTTCCCAGAGTTTTTGTATAAGCCTTTTGCCCCATGAACTGTCCCTGATTTGTGAGTTGAATTGTCTGGTGTTGAGGAGGGTAAAATCTCTAAGTGTAAGGGGGTATTTACATGAGACCAGGACAAAAGTTCTCAGACTGTTATGAATTTTTTTTACTGGTGCAGCTAGCCGTTTACGTGAAACAGAGATGAAAATTAATGCTTGGGCCCTGGTTTCAGGATGAAATGACATGTCTTGTCTAAAAAATATGTGGGCTAACTGAAAAGCATCCAGGCTTGAAATTTCTGAGACCGGTACGAACTAGAACCGGTATGAGAATTTCTCCTCTCAGTCCATAAACTGAGACAAAGTCAGACCTGTCTGAGTTCATTGTCAGGCCGGTCTCATGTAAATGCATAAAAAGAAATTATGGAGACTGATACGGATTCATGCAGGTCTGAGTTCGTCCTGGTTTTGTTTAAATACCCCCTAACTCTTAGGAGGGAATGGGTTGATAAAAGCCAAATATTTAACAATTATTCGCTGAAGGCGAAGTGAATATTTGGTGAATATTTACCAAGACATAGTTGAGGTAAATATTCCCCAATATTTACTGAGCCTGAGGCGAATAATTGTTTTAGTGTAATTTTCAGCAGTGAATATCAAGAAAGTGCAAAACAATGGGCTAAAACAAGATAAAAAGGCACAAAAAGTGCTTGATTGGCTTAGCAGCCGCGCCTCCAAAATGTTATATTCACCGGGTAGCGCAGTGAATGAAACACTGAAATTAATTCTTACATTCACAGCTGAAAATTATACTAATATTAGTTAGTTAAAGGAACTGTGTCATGGCTTGGGTTACGAGAAATGCAAGTAACTACTGTAGATGCACATGGATTTCAATAAGTGTTGTAAAGCATCCACTTGCTCTTCTCGCCATCTTCAACATCAATCTTCAACATCACTCGTGTCTGGGAATTCAGACATAATAAAGGTCACATGAAAAGTGTCCCCAAAATGCTTCTCCTGGAGTACAGTAAGGATACATGTAAACTGCTGCATTGACCCTGGCCTAACAATAACGCTAACCTTTACCCTTATCTTATTGTTAAAAATACCGGTATGTAGGAAATGGTAAGATAAAAGGGACATGTGGTTTTGGATATCAAAATTAGGTTTGCGCCTAATTGCTTTTATGTCTGGACAGGTACAGCCTGTATGTGTTTATTCCATTTCATTCCATTTTATGTGGAAACAATAAAAAGCATTCATCTGGTAATTTGAAACTATTGTGGTAGCTACATGTAGGTTGCAAACTAGCTGTAATTAACATTGCATGATTGTTTAGAATTCCTTTTCTGTTGAAAATTATTGTCATTGTTTTATCAAGCAATCTTAAAATGCAAACAGATAACTCATTGGTATATCCAGAATAAGTGTTTTGACTGAAGGAGATGGATTTAATACTCAAAACTACAGTCTGTACATGTACATGTGAATTCCATTATTGGGATCATGGGTTTTATTAACATGGGTTGGAGAATTTTGCCTACCACATCTTGTTCAGCATGAATTTAAATTTTTCAGGGCTTAAAGCTTGGGCATTTGCCCCAAACTGTGCAGCTACATGTACCACTTTAAATTCTCCGGCCAAAAATGGCCAATTGTGTTTGAGTTTACTCACATGACCAATGAGGTTGCTCTGATGGTAATTCTGACAGCCCTTTTGTTGTAAGTGGCTGAACAACCTTCATGGAACTCACACTTCATAATTAATCTTGACGGATCATTTTGCCAGTGTTGAAGTAATCAGTCAGCTCATGTCCCTTCCAGTTGATTGCCTGTGGTGAAATGCTCCCTTGTAAGTATTTCTAACAATTGTCAGCTGGAGCTAATTGGCATATCCCCATGGGAATATCACCATTAAATTTTACTTGACCTAACAAAAAGAGGTTACGTAACCAAGAAATAGATTCAAATGCGATCGGCTGTGGATGTTTTGGCCAGACCCATGTATACAGTTGAATGATGCTGTTGATTCATGTTACACCACAAGCTGCATTGTAAGGTTCAATAATTTATTTTGTGTAGCTTATAAAAGAGTTTAACCAATCTTTATTGTACTGCAAAAAGAACTTATTTTGTGTTATATTTTTCCTAAAGAGATAAAAAGAACAGGGGATATTCTTCAGGAAAGCGCATGTTTAGGCTGAATGCGGCGGCAAGCAAGCGTAAACCCAGGAGACACAACACTGATGTGAGTACATCCAACAAAATTTGTTCCTTATTTGATAAACTGATATTGGGCCTGACCATGCAGTACATTATTTTGTTAATGAGTGACCTGAGTATCAGAAGCTCTTAGCTTTGACTCTTTACAGGAACATGTGGATCTACCAGAGTACACCAACCCAATTAAGTTATCATCATGAACTTAAAATGTGAATCATTCTGTCTGCAATTTACTTTCTTTGATATGTACTGTAAAGAGAATGAGTTGTGCTATCCTGCCCTTAGGGTCTGGCTTTAAGGAGGTATTTCTATTTACATTCTTCAAATTCCCATCCTTGGATTTAAAACAAAATTCCCATGTCATTATCAATAAAAATCTCCCAGTTTGTTTTGTTTGTAAGGAGAAGGATATGAGCCATTTTGTTTGTTGCCAAGGTTTTGCATAATTTATTTACATTTTTAATATTTCTGTCCTTGGACTTTTAGCTGTTTGTCTAATTAATCAAAAACAGGCAAAACCTGGGTCAGATCAGATTTCCCGGTAGTAAAAAAACAGAGAGATTCTGTGGTCTTTTTTGCTATCATGGAAAATATGGTATAGCAAGGTACTCCATGCAAACAATATGGGGACAAAGATTAGAATGTTATTGGACTTTTTTTAAAGGTTTAATTAAATGCCATTGGGGCTTACAGTAATTTGGAACCAGTGCCTAATTGAACAAGGGTTATTTGTACTCTCATCAGTTTTCCGTAGAGGTGATAGAATCTTCTGTGTTATGTTTACGGACTATTTTTAATTGACATGAATTTTTATGTAAATCCATATTTTTTTTTTCCTCAGGATGCCAGGCGAGACTTTATAAGTATTAAGTTTTTTGACAGAAAAACTGGAGAATTTCGTATGGACATGATACCTGCTCTGAGTGGGAAATCCCTCAAGTAAGAAGATATTCTCTAAAATTCTTTAAAAGTCATTATAATAACATTATTATTATTATCTGTTCTTTGCTCCTTCATCAATTTCTTTTTCTATTTCACTTTTTCATTCACAGAATTGTCTTGTTTTGTTGAGCGTGAAGTTGTCCTCTTTTTAAGACCTTTGAAGTTTTGTCGATACGCTAGCTATCCAAGAAATTTACTTATTGTTCTAGACAAAAAATGCAATTCCTTCAAGTATATTGCATAATGAATGTCTTTAGAGTGTTCACTGTGTGTGATAGGAGGTGCTGTCAACTTGCCTTTAAAAATTAGGCTGTGTGGTAATTTTTTTAAAAAAGCCCCAATGAGGCATTATTCATTAATGAATGTTCCATCTGAGTTTTCGCAAGACCTCCAGCTTCCTTTGACAACCTTGGGTGTAGAAGCAAATACAAGAAGAAATGTACAAGTCAGCTAAGTTTAACAAGTGGCATGGGAAATATTGTGCTCTCAGCAGCTGCTTCCTAACAGGTTTATGTTTTATTTATACAGGGATTCCATTGAGCCATTGTTTGAAGCACAAGATTTTTCGTTTTCAACTCATTCCGTATTCCTTGATTCATCTAATACTCCTTTACCACTGGCCTTTGACACCTTCCCGCTGGGCGGGAATGTTCTTCATGTGAGAGGTACAGGGTCAAGTGTCCTTTTAGTTTTAAATTCATATTCTAAACATGCCTTCGATTGTTTTTTGAGGAATCCGCCTTGACTTTAAAAGCCCCTTGTGTTGCTAATCTTTCAAACAGAAACTTTAGAGATTGACTCTTTTACATATAGTTGTATTATAGTATTTCTGTAACATCATGAACAAAGTTGTTTTTAGCATTTTTCTATTCAGAAACTAAGTAAGGGATCAAAATTTGGATGAAAGTCAACCCAAAGTAAAATTGCATGCTCTTTACGAGTAACCATATCTTGCACTCTTTTCAATGCCTACTTATGTTTTTTACTGCTGCAGTGATTCTTAAATTCAAGCTTATTTCATAGGTATATTATTTCAATGGGTAAAGGGTTATTAATCTCTTGTGCAGATGTCAGATAATTCTTTGGAAATCAATAGCCTTAATCACGTTATTGTACCATATGGCTTTTCAACATACATGTATGCCTGTACATGCATGTTTTGGGGTTCAAACCAGTTAATTCAACTTTGATTTTTCCTTTTGTAGTAGTATTCATTATTATAATTTGAAACAAAAGAAAATTGAACTAGCTTGAAAATTTTTGAACCAGGAAAAACATTGATCGACAACACACATGTATGCATGGGTTTGCAGATAAACCTTCATGGTTACTGTATTGTACCATTATGCAACTCACGTGTCTTGTTGGTAAATCTGTGAAGTGTGAACACTTGAAAAAAAATTATCAGACACATCATTCCTTAAGGTTTTCTTTATTTTGGTGCTGTCCACTATTCACATTGATTTTTGTTGGTCTTTTTTAGCCAATGAAGACTTCAAAGTGGATCAGAGAATCATTGACATGGCAAGAGACTCGTATGAAGACAAAAGCGTGTCAGAGGATGTTGTGCAGCGACCAAAAAGCTCATCTTTCATGTCACGTTCAGGCTCATTTACTGCTAAAAATAGCAAAGAAAAAGGAGGGGGGGTTAAAAAACAGGAAAGCGAGGAAAAAGGAATGGAAAACTCAAAGGAGGAGAAATCATCTCAACAATTTAACAAGAATGTGAGTTATTTCCTGGATAACGTAAAATAAGATTAAGTCTGTGTTGAGTATATAGGGGAATCTTTGTTTACATTTTTGCCTTATTAGTTTACTGTACATGTACAAGGCTATTATTTTCTAATCAGTCTGAAGAGAGTAAAGAACATACTACAGGAATAGTTGAAAGTTTATTGCATAATAAGGTACCTATGAAAATTTGATCTCAACATACCAGATAAAAATTTGACATATTACAAAGAATATTATCTGGGATCATTAGCATCTTGGTCAACCAAGAGTTTATTTGCTTAAAATACATACAATGTATTATTGGAGATTTAACTAAGTTCACAAGTTCTTTTAATCTGTAAATAGCAGGATGCCCTCTGTGAGTACACTCGTATGTTCGTGAAACGAAAGGTAGACAGTGATGTCAGCAAAGATTCCATTATTCATTTGATAAGCCAAGCAAGCATTAATATTGTTTCATTTATAGTGAATGCAAAAATATTGCATTTCTTTTAGAACAAAATTGAATGTCCTGTTATCATGTTATATGCAATACATAATTTATTCCTCCTAGTAGCGTTAGTATTCATCTTACATCACCTGATACTGATTTTATTATTTACACAAGGTGAAATGTGAATATACATTACAGTGTGGTTGCATAATGCACTTGCCTCTCTGCTTGCATTGCTAGCCCCTTGCATGCATTTGTACCATCACACAGAACATGGCAATGTACATGTACATTGTAACGGCACATTCAAAAAGAAAAAAAAAACATGAAAATGGGTACCGTTATTAACCCTTTCACTCCTGTGGGGTTCCCCATTGACGAGTAAAATCGTCTGGCGATAGACAGAGTAAAATCTATAAGTCTCAGTGGTCCTTACAGGAGTGAAAGGGGTTAATTGAGCCCAAAGTAACTTTGTCACAACAGCACTGTCACAATTCTCAGTGTCAGGATTAAAATGCAGGGGTCGCAAAAGAATTTGAACTCAGCGGCTGGTTTGAGTAGATCAGTAACTAACTGTTGTGATATTATTGATGTCCTAACTTTGAACAATGGGCCATTTCCGAGTTGCTGTTTGCCTTGGTTTTGAAGTGAGTCTTGGTGCTCAACTATTTTAAGGGAAATGAGTTTGATTTGCATAACAATTAGCAACTTATTTCCATTTGAATGGTTGTGCACCAGGACTCGCTTTGAAACTGAGGCCTGTCAGCAACTCGGAAATGGGCTATTTGGTTGGCTGTGAGTACTTTTGAAACCACTGATAACGGTGTAGTATCTAACCATTTAAAAATATTCTTAAAATTAATTAGACACAGAGGGGGAAGAAAAGTATGGAGGCCCTGTTTGGGAAGGAGTTTACTGTAGGCTTTCAACCATCGTCGTCAAGTCCAGTGCTTCCTGGGGGAGTCTTTCCAAATGCAGGTGGAACAATGCCGAGATCCAAGCCAGCAAACGGTCGGAGGACAGGGCTGTTCACTCCACCAAAAGCTCTAAAGGTATAGTTTTAGTAAACTGTATTATTGAATGAGGTTTTGATGTCACATAAAGGCAGGTGAAATCTGCATCAGCTGGTTCCATTTCCTGTAATCTTGGTTATTGAGGTATTGAAAATAACAAATAAACAGTAAATTATTATTGTTTTATTATGGTTGCATTGTTTTAGAGAAATCAGGGGACAAAAGTGGTGTCACAGGGTTTGAGCCAGGCGGCGCCATTGCGCCAATCCGGCACTAATATTGAAATTGTCCCTTAAGCTCACGGCCAAGGGGACCTTCAAAATCTGAGGAAAAAACTCAAGAGGAAATAATTATAGTTCAGTTCAAAGATTCCAAGTTGAAACACAGACCGTGGGAGGAATTTTATCGAGTGTTTACTTTTCAGTCACGCTCTACTAAACATACAGGTCCCATGCTCAACCAAGCGTGACGCAGGAGCTAGTGCCAATCAAATTATTATTATTATGGGATGTCAGGTAATTGCAATTATGTATAGTTGTACTTGCTGTTTATCAAAAATATCATTTCTGGCAGGGAACCCTTAAAGACTCTCTGGAGCGCTATTTGTTGTATGGTCTGGAAGAAAACACTAGCTATGATGTCGAGTTCAAGAATGAGATTGACGATGTAATTAAACTTGTAAGTGCTTTTTTTGCCATTAGTGCATTGTCTTGCATTTACCTTGAATTGTGTGGAGGTGTATAATTTAGGGATAATGCCAAATCAAATCACCCTTTTTGAATGTTGTCATTATCATTAATTTTAATCTTCTTATCATTTACAGGAATCCTCTTGGACTGAAGTTGTTAGTGATGATCATATTAAGGTAATCAAGTCACTCACTGTGATGACATTGTGCGGCATTGTCGCAACATTTTGGCGTGCTCACGTCACAGCTTTGTTTGTAGTTGTTTGTTCGTCTTGTTGACCTGCCTTTTCTGCGTGTGCTTACAAGTGTTGGTTTTGTCCTTTGGATGCCCATTCTAGCTTGTTATGCATGAATTTTATTGTACTCTGTGTGTTTGTACGTTGAATGATTTCTTTCCCCTCATTGTGACTCAGGGGATGACAAAAAAGCAAAAAAATCAACAAGAAGCCATCTGGGAAATGCTAACGACAGAGGCAACATACATCTCTACTCTCCATGTCATTAAGAAGGTAAACTTTGTGTGCAAGTTAATTAGCACTGCAGTGTTTTGTTAGTATTGTAGTTAGGTGGGTAGGTAGTAGTTACAATGTAGGTGGTAGTCAGGTTAGATCCAGAACATCCAGGGATGCAGTATGGTGCAGTGGTGAGAGCACTCGCCTCCCATCGATGTGGCCCGGGGTTTCCCAGAACCGGCGTCAGGTGGATTAAGTTGGTTGGTTTTCTGCTCTGCTCTGAGAGGTTTTTCTTCAGGTACTCTGATTTTCCCCTCTCCTCAAAAACCAAAATGACACTTGATAAACCAATTCAGCTAACTCAATGTTGTACTTAATTCGAGTCTTTTGGGAATAAAACGCTTTGCTCCAAGTATTTCCATATCATTTAAATGTGAATGGTTCATTGTCATGCAAATTCAGCACACAAAGAATCTTAACGCCGAGAGATTTGAATTGGGTACAACATTGAGTTAGCCGAATTGGTCTATTTCCTTTGTGCATGACCCCACAAATAATAATAATAATAATAATAATAATAATAATAATAATAATAATAATAATAATAATAATAATAATAATAATAATAATAATAATTCTTCTTCTTCTTCTTATACCACAGTTGCTTATTTTTTTACTTTGATTTCAGCTCTTTGTTCAGTGCTTGAGAAATCTGCAAAGGGAAGGATTTTTACAAGAGGTATGCACTGCTCTTTCTAAAGTGAACGAGACTGTCAAAAACTGGTTTAAACCCCCTTTCATTTCCCTCCAAAATTGTCTAGAAGTTCGCCATTAATTCCTATCACAGGGACTATGCAAGCTTGAGTTTTAAGCAAGCCCATGTTGCTTTTGTGACGACTAAACTTGAAATGTGATTTAAACACTAAATTTTGTTTTACAGATAGAAGATTCCAAGCTTTTTAGTAACATCGAGGACATCTACACTGTCAATATGGCTTTTTGGATGGCAAACCTCAGCAAAGTTGTTGAAAATGTAAGTAAATTTGCAAATGTTGACATCTTAATGTCCATGAAGGTATACATGATACTTATTGTTGGCAGGGGATGCAGAAGCTTAGTTTGTAATCTGCTCATTGACATTTTTGCAGCTATCAAACATCAAAATTTTTGGATTGTCCTGAACTTTTTAGGACAAGAGCTGTTCAATCCGACTTCAACCATGCTGCCGTTTCATACAGCAATAAAGCTGTGGTATTACATTCGCCTTAGAACACAAAAGCATCCCCAAAAAAATTTATAATAATTGTTGCACACTATTGCTAAAAAATTACTCAAACATTTTACGACAAATCTTAAAAATAACCAAATCCTCACACACTTTATCAAGGGGAAAAATCATGTACTGTGATTTCTAGTAATATTTTTGTCCACGTTCTGAAATGTTGTGGAACCTTTGCAGTAGAGTCTTTAAAATCAATGTGCATAGTATACTACAAAACCCACTGATCTGTGGAATGGGCCCGAATTACCGAGTGACTTCCCTGCCCACTTTTGTTAAACATTTTGATGAAATTCCTTTCCCACGGGCTTAAGGTGTACTTATAACAACCTTTATCTCTGTTTTCTTTGGCATGCAATCACAGAAAAACTTCCCACAAAGAAACCTGTGGTGAAGTCTCCGATAATGTTTTGTAGATGTATATTCTTATTCTCAAGTCTTCTCTGAGAGCTTTTCCACGATTATACAACCCTCCATATAAGCTCAGTTCTGCTAATACATATTAAGAATTTTAACTATTTACAAGCGAAAGTGGGCGGGGCAGAGACATGTAAATTCCTGCCCATTCCACAGGTCGGTGGTTTCGTAGTAGCATGCTACGAGGGAGTCTAAAACACAGTTCACATTCCACAGGGTAAGTCTAGAAGTTCCTACTCCACTGATGAACAACTGTTACTGTACTAAGCCAAGCCTTTCCCCGTACACCCTAGACAACAATTACTTTTTTTTTTTGTAGAGTGATTAGAGCTAGGAGACACTTTTTATCTGACCTGTGTTTTAGACCTGCTGTTTGAAACGTGATAATTTTATACAGTATGTAATTTTAATGTGTGTATTATTTGTGTCTGGTAAAGGCAAGATTAACAAAAGATGCACTGAATCCTTTGGATATGGAAAGTGGATTCAACATGGTAAGTCTTAAATGTTTGATTATTTAGAGCATTATGTTTGCTCATGTGAACCCCAATTCACTTCAAAATTTAATATTACCCTAATTGCCATTTTGTATGCAAATTACAAAATCCAATTTGCATGTCACTCACCATTATTGCAAATAGGCTGATTTAGCAACAGAACGGGAACGTCAGTGGCGACGTCGCGCGCAGCAAAACTACCAATGAGAATTTAGAATAGAGAAGAAAAGAGTGGAGTCTATTCTATTCTGAATTCTCATTGGTGTTTTTTCTGCGCGCGCCGTCGCCACTGACGTTCCCGTTCTGTTGCTAAATCAGCCTAATACTCAAGACATACAGCACCCTGGCTCATATTGTGTCGCTCTTGTCTTGGAAGAAAACATGGAGGCCTACATGTAGTGCTGTGCCAATGACTGGCTATATATCATATAACAATAATTATACCACTGACCTGGAGTTTCAGGCTGATAACAAGTAACTTAGCAGTTCATTATGTTTGTGTGCACAGTGTCATGCAATACTGTACACACCAGAGTTACG
>NC_090871.1:61256374-61263874 GCF_036669935.1 Montipora foliosa
ATTTGTTAGAAAAGTGAATGGTGCCATGAGGGTGCGACATGAATTAGAAAAACTCAAGGCAACAGCAGACAGAATTCAGAACAATTACAATGTTGTTGAGGCTGTGAATGAAGAAATGGAAAAGGTGACACACAGACCTCTTGAATCTCATACCTGATAGCGAACGTTTTCAATTTTTTGGGCAATAATTAGGGTTGAAAATGAGTATTTGTGGCCATTCCCTGGGAGTCCAAAGTTGTAGTATGTAGGTTAGTCTCCCAAACGAGCAGTCAGAATTTCATCTTTAAAGTTATATTTGACAAATCGATGCCAATGGAAACGGAAGCGAAACAGTGGATTGTGTCATATGACGGATCCTCACCAGGCCTCTCCACTCAAACTCTTGTCAAGCGGATCTATAACCAAGTCAAGGAATAAAGATTGATACAGGCTGTAATAAAGTATGATTTAGTCTTCGACGACAACACAAAAAAGCAGCTTTTCCAGTTTTCATTGGACCTTCTTATGGAGCTATATTATAATAACTTCCTTGCTTGACTTTAGCCCAAATTGAAATTTATCAAAAAAGAAGCCACATTCTTGGTAGTGTCACAAAAATAAACCAATATTATGGCTTTTCTGTCGTAACACAAAGTCTTACAAGTCTTAATGCCCGACAATGATTGAAGATTGTACATACATTCTTTCAGTGTAAAATTTCGAAATTTCAAAGCATCATTACTTAGAGATGGTGTGGTAAAATTGCGCTGAGAGTCTCAGAGGTAGCTCATTATGCAATGCACTTTATATTTTCAGTTCTGATTTTTTGGCTGATAGATTAGAAATCGATGGGCTTGTGCTAACGAGACAAAAAATGTGAACAAAGATTCCCCTGTATGTAGATCAAACTCACAAATTGAGCAGCTCCAGGTTGGCTTCGTTGCTCAGTGGTAGAGCAGCAGTCTACCGGTGCAAGCACACGCTCACAGGTTAGAGTCACATTCAAGGCTCACTCGGTTTCCAGGCTTCTCTACTGCTTCTATTTGTTAAGTTGTTTCATCGACTGTGTTGATCTTTCTGTTAGAAAATAGCGCTCCTTTTGTTTTTCTTGACAATAGATTCTCCAAGATTACAGTTCCTATGACCTAATGCGACCTATGCCTGGATTGACAAATGATGAACATCGTTGTGTAATCCATGAGGGTCCGCTAAGATTGGTTGAAAAGGCAGGAAAGGTAAAACCATCTGTAGTTGTTATTATTATCATTATTATTATTGTTGTTGTTGTTGTTGTTGTTGCTGTTGTTATTATTACTATTGTTACTGTTTTTGGTGACATAGTGCTTCTTAGGACTTGGGATCTTCGCCTCTTAACGTAAATGTTTTGAAATCCTGGTTGCAAAGTTTGACCAACATTCAGATTCTAGGAAACCCGGAAACCCCGTCTACAGGTAATTGACTCTCCCTTTCTCTTCCCTTTTATTTTGTTTCAGACGGATGTTCACATCTTTCTCTTCACTGATTTACTTCTGATCACCAAAGCAAAGAGGGGCGATAGGTTTAAGGTCATCAAACCGGTAAGTTTGTTCTTGCACAAGTTTCCTTCTCAAGGTTTTGACTGTTCATACGCTGTAGCTTTGACCAAGAAAGGCTCTGTTAGTTCTCTCACCATGACGAGATACTATTACTGTATGATTGTTGGTTACCTTGTCATGTTCTTTATTCAACAGCCCCTTCAGGTCGACAAGATTTCTTTAACCAATTCAAGGGACCAAGGTAATTACATGCTCATAAATCCTTTAGTTGGAATAGAGCGATTTTCAATTGAGTGTCGAAAGTAATAAGCGGATTGCTTTGGTTTTGTATTACTGTCTCACTCACTGATTGGTTCAAAGTTCTCGCGCCACTTTTTCAACCAATCAGAAGTGAAACCAAAACCAATCGTGGCTCGCGCGTACACATTTTCCCGCGCTTTGTGTCGGCTACGTGTCATCATATCATATCATATCAGATTGTCTCCGTCCTTTTTGATTGGCCAGAGTAATTACTTTGGTTTTGGTTTTACGACACTCGATTGAAACTCGCTTCAGATACAGCACTAGTTTCTTGGCGCACAGTGTATGTGTATCTAGAGCCCGCAGACCAGTGGGACACTTTGTCGATTCATGACCTACAATAGATCAACTTTAACGGACGATTAGCATAAAGACAAAATAATAATATCTTGGCTTTCCATTGTCCTTCTCTGTGATGTGGTGAAGGCGATGACAATGATTTGGGGGATTAGCAGCATTCATGCACAGCGAGATCCCATGATTTATGAGTCAAATGGTCAATGAGTCCATGAGTCAATGAGACTCACAGTCAATATAGCCCTTGTTTCAGTGATTAGGCCTAAGCACTCCGGAATTTTTGCTTTCATTTTATGGGTTAGGGTAACTGCACTAACTCACTGACTCACTGACTCATTGACTCATAAATACTTGATACTCATGCACAGGCTTTAAAAGATTATTAACTGATTTCTATTTCACACACAGGAACTTTCCTCTTAATATATGTGAACGAGTATAACATAGCGACACAAGCATTTGCCCTCCAGGGCACTGTTAATGATGAGACACAGTGGATTGAGGCCATAAAAAAGGCGCAGGTGAGAGAGAGTTGCTTGCTGTCGTGTTGATCTCTTAACTAAGGAACTTCAATGGCTGTTGTCTGTCTGTTCTGTCTGTTACCCGGGCTTACTCGGTTGTGGGGTACACCCTTGTATCGAGTCTTATTGGTGGTTGGGGAGGGATGGGTGGGGAATGCAAGCAAAAAGTCGAAGACCGCGCGGAATACTGTTCGGATGGCCGCTGATCATTGCTAAGGAGAGAACCTTAGCGACGGACGTCGCTAACCGCTCACGGACACGTACACAACGCAACGCTAACGCAACGCACGCAGCGAAACATTCACACACTACTGTAACCGGAGGGTAATATCACATTATCACTAATGATTTGTGCTCCTTTTTGTTAGCCAAGTTAAAGGAGCAGTGTCGCGCTATTTTAGTCAAACGTCAAAACAATAAAAGATGTCTTTTCATCAATGAAGACCAGAAAAATAATGCTGTAGTTTTGTTACCGATGACCATTGAAATGCACTGAAGCTATTCTTTTTTTTTTTTTTTTGCGGCCAAGGATAGAGACGATTAAAATGGATTGAAACTCGAAAAAAGTGGCCAGTTTTTTTCAAGTTTGGAGATGATGTCTTCAGAAAGTCGCCAAAAATCAAATAACAATAGCTCTTTTTGCCATAAATATATTTCATATCTTGTCAGTGGGTTGTCAGGAATTTTGTACGTGAGATCTAAAGTACATGTACTAATTTAGGCTTCTTCCCAAGTTTTCACCTGAAAACAGCAACTTAAGTATGACTTTGCCCCTTTAAATTGCATCTGAATGAATTCTTAGCTATCATAACAGCACAGCACTGTGTACTTATTTGCCCTCTGATCTTTTCTGTTTGTTTTGCAGAAACTGTACATGGTGGCTAAACTCGGACAAGGTCCCTCTCACATGATGCCAGTGCACTCTGCGAGTGATAGTGACATTGTTAGTCCGTCCTCTTTTTTGGTCTCAGCCAGTGGCCAATCTCCAGCCTTCCCGCGGAACTATCGACGCAAATCTTCCGCGTCTTCGATAATTGATGACATGTCACTTGATTCCGAATCCGATGAAGAGTCGGGCTTGGCTATGATGACCTTGAATCCCCGCGTACGTTCAGACTCTGTTCAAACCTCGGCCAGCAGCACGCAGTCATTTGAGAACAAGGGAAAAGATAGCGAGGCGGAAGAGAAAGAAGGGGGCGTGAGACGGAAGTCGCAAACAGACCTCATGACGCCCGAAGAGGAGAAGGCTCAACAGGTAGCAGCGACGGCGACGTTAAGATCGGAGTCTCTTGGTAAGATTGCACGATCTCCTTCGGCTCCGGAGAATGAGCGGCCACGTGTAGTAGATACCAGCTCGTTGTCGCGGTCTTCTTCGGCGCCGCAAGGACCAACTCCTGAACATGCATCGAGTCTCAGAGAGGGGATCATCATGAAGCGAAGGGCAGAAGAACAAGAGGGTTCAGCTTCGTCGTCGTCTGCGTCTTTGAATGATTCTGCTGGAGATGTTTCCAACGACTGTCCGTCTCTGCCAAAGGCAGAGCAACAGCAAACTGAACCTGAGTCAATGGAGCAACCATCGAACTCTGAACTCGATTCTTCAACTGAACAAGACACTCTTCGTTTTTCATCCTTTATGGAAGATAACGAGCAAGAACATTGCGAACCAGAAGAGCAACTGAACAAAAACTCGTTTGATGGATCTGAAGAATCGAAAGAAGATCCGCCTGAAATGCCCCTAAGCATATCAGACTTATTTAATACAACATCGAAAGGCAATGAATCACAAAAACAAACACCTCACATCAAGTCACAGCTTCTCGGTCAACATCAGATCCAGTCTCCGCGCAAGCGCATTTCTTTACCCAAGAGATCTTCACCAGTTTTGTCGAAGAAAAATAGACCGCATCTGACGAGAGCGCATGGTAAATCCGATTCGGATCTAAGTGGAATTTTACAGAAAATACGGGATGTAGCATTGTCAGCCGATTCAAGGGAATCTTCTCCTTCTTCTTCTATCCAAGAGCGTTCTTACAAATCAGGAACGAACAAGCGATCCTCCGAAACTTTCCCGCGATCTCCAGTGAAACCAGATAAATCGCATTATCCCGCGGGCCTGGATTTGATGGTATCTCAACACAAAAAGGACAAGGGTTCAAGTTCATCTGGATCTGGTTCTTCGTTGTGTTCCCGAAAAAAGAGCATGTCTTTATCGGACCTCTTGAGCATCGGAAAGGACTTGACGAGTAACAGAAATAAAGAAAAGGACTACAAAAAGGACAACAATGGGCCCAAGCCTCCGGAGCAGTTAAGCCCATTGAGTCCTTTGACGGATGACGATAATTTATCACCGACTGATGCGAATGAAAATAGGAAAGAAGAAAAAAGGTCGAGATTCAGATTAAGACGAAAGACAAGCCGCACGGAAATTAAGGACGGCATTGCATCCGGCCCAAACATGGATCCTAGAAGAGCCTCGAGACATTTCTTTAAGGAGTCACTAATGCTGGAATCCTCGTAAGTATTTCCCATTTTTCGTTACTCGTAGAACGTTTTAACAGATATTGGTGCCCCTTAACAAAGCCTCGATTTCCACAAGACACGATGACGGGATGCGGTTTGAATGAAAGCTGGTTACCGGCGCCTACAGGTTCTTTTATCAGCGTTTGTTTAGCCTGCGCGCGTGCTCTCGTTTCTGGGTTCGCGCAAACGATCGCAGTCACCAATACCATCAGCGACCATATTTTCAGCGGCTTGCAGAAAACGTTACTGAACCCCCAGTGTTTGTGCCCCAAACTTAACCGCCGAGAATAGGCTAGTTTCGAATTGTGCAGCAACAAAAGAACTGAGTCGAGGTTCAGGGGAATAATTTGCATTTTCCTTTGTTCTGAACAATACAAAATGCTAATTATTCCCCTGAACCTCGACTCTGTTCTTTTGTTGCTGCACAATTCGAAACTAGCCTATTGAACTCTGTTTTTATGCGGACGTTTCGCATGAGGGAAAGTCAGCGGTAGATTGTGGCCATTTTGTTGTCCATGACTTATCGCCGGCGAATTGAGTTCATTTTCTATGCAATTTTCTGTTTGGTTGAAAACCAAAGGCGGCTTACAGTGTGATTGATGTTAAAATTCATGGTGTGGTATCTGGGCATAACCATCGTTTTTATTAAGAATGCGAAGAGTACTGTTGGCAGTGAAGGGTCAACAAGTGTTCAAGGTTTGCGCGTCTAGAAGGCTCCAAGGGAATTATATCCCGGGAAATGATTGAACTTTGGACCGCGTAGAGTGCATCTCCTGCATTTTCGAACAAGATGATCGTATCTTTCTTTTTTCATGAGCAAAGCTTCGAGGGCGTAGCAGCCGTAAACATAGTTTCTTTAGTTTTTGGGTCTAACAGCCGATATTGTAGCTGCGATGTTTCGTTTTTGAGTTTTCAGCTTTTTGTGCTTCAGTCTTTGTTTTCGAGTATTGCATTTTTGAGTCGCCCACAAAAAGAAACTTCGGTTTTTTTGGTTGTTACTCCCCAAGTGTTTTATGAAAAAGTTTTTCCCTTCATTTTCATGGTGCTAATTGGAGTAAAATGTATTGCCCAAAATGAATGTCCTCCTATTTTTGCAATTCTAATGCTGTTTGATCGTGGTCAACAAAATTTAGACAAAGAGGACCCAATGTCACTTTGAAGAGTTTCCTAAAATTAATCAATTTTTAGCATAGGTGACATCATTTATTACTCAATGTGATATCTTCTTTCATAACATATACGAACATTTCGTTGTCAGGTGAATCCGCGTAATTTACAGTTAAATTAAAATGCCATTAACGCATCCTAAATATAAACTGCTAAAAAGTTATGCTGAGTGTTTCCCTAGGCATTACGGCACAAAAATGAGCAAAGTCAATTAGAAATTTTGGTACATTGTTTACTTTTTCTTTATTTACGTATCAGGGGGATTATGCGTCTTACATATTTCGCTCAGTCTTTAATAGTCAAAGTACGATGCCAGGAACGATGAAGATTGTCTGAAACAAAACTTTTAAACTGTTTTCGAACGGTTAACATTCTTACAAGGGTGGAATAATAATGTTCAAGACTCTTTAACCATTAATTATTATTGATGAAGAATCTCCCGCCGTTATTTTGCCAATAAGGACCACACCTGCAAACTGCTTTCTTATTTCCTAATCCTTCCTTATCGATTACAAACAATTTTGCAAATTAACAGTAATTTTTATGTTTAGAGCGGTTTTCGATTGAGTGTCGAAAGTAATTAGCGAATTGCTTTGGTTTTGCATTTACTTCACTCAGTGATTGGTTGAAAGTTCCCGCGCCATTTTTTCAACCAATCAGAACTGAAACCAAAACCAATCGTTGCTCGCGCGTGCACATTTTCCCGCGCTTTGTGCCGGATATGTGTGATTACTTTGAGTTTTGATTGGTTTACGGGATTGTCTCCGTCCTTTTTGATTGGCCAAAGTAATTACTTTGGTTTTGGTTTTACGACACTCGATTGAAACTCGCTCTAACTATAACATTTTAATATCACTAAAACCTAATTTTTGGATATAATTATCTTGTTTTAGAGTTGGAAGTAGTCTGCGTCAAGTAGGGGATCACGAAACAGCGTCTGAAGCTTAAATATTAAATTTACAATCCTTTTCACATGTGGCATTGAATTTTAAAAGCATTTCTGACACAAAGTCGTAAAAAAGTTCTTCATCACAGGCATAGCCATTCCTGTTTAATGTCATAAAATAGATCTTATTAATTTTGTATTAAAAGAAAACATTTTCTGAGCTTAATCTTTTTTATATTTCCTTGTAGTGATATGAACGTCTAACGTGTCACAAAATTAATAAAACTAAACATTT